>NW_010392613.1:11220-32452 GCF_000710305.1 Buceros rhinoceros silvestris
CCCCTCAAATCTGTAAGAGCAGCAAGCCAGCTCCAGTCACTTCAGAGAGGAGAGGGCTGAAGCACTGTCAGCTCCAGTGCTGTGGCCGCTGAATGCAATAAAGATGGAATAAGCAACTGATGCAGAGACCTCTTCTCTCAGCATTATATTGCTACTCTCTCCCAGTAGAGATGTCCTTCATGTGCTGCAGAATGAGTTCAGAGTTGATTCTTGAGTCAAAGACTATCCCTTTCTTCTCTTTTTTTCTCTTTAGTCATTTAACTGTATGAATAAAGCCCAGGCACAGGACTTGGCAACTTGGTCAGTTCTGGTCTTGGTCTGCTGGTGGCAGGGTCAAGTCTCTGCCTCTCCAGCTGCCATCTAGGAAGAACCATGATGCTGTCATCCTGTCTAAAACAGTTTCAACTATAGAAATTATAAACAAACAGAAGCAAAACTTTCAGCTGACTCTGTTGTCTCTGTATGTGCCTGTGTAAAGCAATGATTCATAAGTGTCTGTTTGCAGCATCTTCATTTCAAAACCAGCCTATGTGTACAATTAAGGCTGTTAGAGGAGAAACCTCTTATGTCTGTGGGATAGAACCTGCAACTTCTAATTGGTTTATCCTGTTATAAATCAAGCAGAAATTTTGAAAGTGGACTTGCAGCTCGTGTTCTCTAGGTTGTGTTTATAGAGTGAGGGTCCTGGAAGTCATTACAGGAATCTCTTTCTCCTGCTCCGTTTCCACTCTTCCCTCCCCCAAGTGCCTTGTGCTGACCCCTAATCCCAGCAAAATGAAGATCTGGTTGTCATATGGATTGCAAAGCTTTTCTCTTGCATCACAAACAGTGTAGATCAAAAACACCCCATTTAAAAACAGATGTTTTCTGGTAGTGATTAATACAGTTTCTCTCCCCGCCCCCCCCTTTTTTTTTTCCAGAAAAACCTTTTATTTCATAATCATGTGCTTTAGCCTTAGCTTAAGGGACTGAATTTAGGTACTAAGAAGACTTGGATGGACTAGTTCATTTGAAACATGAAGCTGATCTGAATTTTCAAGCTCAAAATGAATCCATTTACATTTCCATGTGTGCCCTCCTTAGTCTGGCTTAGAGGAAAAATCCTGTGCGGATAACATGTTCTCAAATACTTTTCTCAAGCAAGCTAAGGGGTGCTGAGCACTCATGGCCTTTCATGTCACTGATGTCTTCTGAATTGCAGAGCCTCTCTCCACATACTCTTTTTGAAAATGTCACTACCAGGTTTTTTATTTGATGGTTCTTTTGAAGAGTGATTTTTCTTCCAGGTTATTTAGCCAAAATGGTCCCTGTTTTTCCTCTTCCACTCTTAAGCTGTGCACAGTTTGGCTTTCTGTGTTGGAATTGGCTGCGGTTTACTGGGCCTCCAAATAGAGAGGATTTGAGCCTATAAATCCTTGCTCTGTGTGAGTCCTTATTTTCACTAATAGCCCTGCTGAAGTCATCAAGACTGTTTACATGAATAGGATCAGGAGTAATTCTAGTTGGGCCTAATTAGTTACACCCATTTGAGTGAAAGCAGAATCAATCCATTGTTTTGCAGAGTACGTTAGGATGAAATACGCTAACACGGAATATAAACCCACATTATTGTATATAGCTGTGTGGTTAAAGGACATTGTTGTCTGGCATTTTTCACATAGAACGATCATTAGTACAAGTTGGAAAAATATAGGGTTTGGGGGCTGCATTTTCTCTGCGATTTAATATTACTTGGTATTGGTTAGAAATAAATTGTTACAGACTCCCTTTGAATTCCTTTAGGGTAAATATTTATCACATGTAACGTTTCCTCAATATTCTGAATTTTCAATACAATTAGCTTCACTGTAGGTTATTTACTCCAAGTTAAAATTCAAGGAAAAGCCTCCAAGTGTATTTTGAGCTGAGCTATTCATCAGAAGTCCAACACTGTTTTGTTCAAAGTGAACCAGAAGCTGTGGGAGTGTTTTTTTCTGGGGAACTGTGCTTGCGAGATGCCTAGAACTAATGGCGCGCACGAAGGGACTTGTTTTTCTTCCTCGTAGTAGTCTGGATGCAGTTTCACATTACAATCTACTGGTGGTAAAGTTGGTGTAAGAAGTTCCTGCCTTTCTTCTGTGTAGTTTAGTTACCTTTCTGTGGGTTCTACTCTGTTCTGGCTCAGTAAAATGAGCCAGGATAAGCTGGAGGATGAAGAAAACAGAAGGATAATTCAACTGAACCACTGGAAGCCCTCAAGGAAAGGGGTAGGATTCTTGGATAACTGTAGGAGACACTGGGACAACGATGGTACTTATCAGTGACATTTTCAAAGGGCATGTTCTAGTCACTGAGATTTGTAACTAAATTTAGCATGTTCCTGGAGTTAAGGTAAAGGTAGTTCATGTACTTCAGAGTCCAGTCCCTCCTTTGAATCACGCTAGATTCAGCTGTTTGGGTTTGGGTTTTGTGGTGGTGGTGGTGTTGTTTTTCATTTTGCTTGCATAAACATTAAAGCCACCATATACAGCATTTGCCCATAAGGGTCGAGGTCCACCCCAAGCTCATTTAAGTTGAGTGGTGCAGCAGAGAGATCAACATCTACTTCATCCATGATGTGACTTCTGCTAGGAGTGAAAGCTGGAGAGGTTGAAATCACTCATAACTTGGTTTTAGGAGAGACAGACAAAAACATTAAAATGCTCCAAACAATTCAGAATATTTTAAAGCTTTCTAAAAGATTTTTTCTCTTTTTTTTTTTTTTAAGATGTTTCATTATAGTAAACTTCAAAGAGTATATTTGATCTGCTGGTATGTTTTTGACTGTATCCACCAGGAGTTCACTTAAGCCAAGCAGTGAAACAATAATGTATGTTATACAGCTGAAATGAAAATTAACCTAATGTACAGTATTTGCTACGTTGCGCAGATGAAATAAGCTCCTGGTGGACAGAGAAAAACATGCTGGCAGATCAAATACACCTTTTGAAGTTTATTATAATAAAATGAAATAAAGCCTCCAAGGGAAGCATTTACAAAAAAGAAAGGCTTAGGAGGGCTACAGCTGTTGTATACTCTCCCCTCTTTTTTTTTTTTTCCCTTCTATATTTTTTTTTATTTGTCCCAATCCAGAGTCTGCTGAAGGCACTGTGAGTCTCACCTGTACCTCTGTTAGACCCTGGTATCAGACTGTGGGGACTAGACTGGCCACCTTCTGCCGAGAGCAATGTGTTTCACCCTGAGCCTTATTAACTTCATATGGGCATTTTCTCATGTGTGGCTTGAACGATCCATCAGAACCTGATGCGTTGCTAAAGAGTCCATTTTCTTGGAAGGATTCTTCATATAGAGAATTGTAGTATCATAATTTTCAGTCAGTCAGCATTTTGCTCCCACTAAACAAATCCTTCTCCTCCATCCTTTACACCTGATGAATACCATCATAGTCCTGTTTTTAATCAGAAGGTTGAGTGTCCAGTGACTTTAGCTGGCGTTGTAAGTCCTCTTTGCTGTGGACCCCTGCAGAGGTTAGTTTGTCTGCATAAACAAAAAACCCAAAAATTATTGACATCAATATATTAAACAAAATTGTCCATTTGGAGACGTTTTCTTTTTTCCCTGAATGGTGATCAGCATGTCCTGAGACTCATAGAATCACACAATGGTTTGGGTTGGAGATGACCTTAAAGATCATCCAGTTCCAACCCCCCTGCCACAGGCAGGGACACCGTCTACGAGAGCCGGTTGCTCAAAGCCCCGTCCAACCTGGCCTTGAAGACTTCCAGGGATGGGACACCCACATCTTCTCTGGCAACCTGTTCCAGTGCCTCACCACCCTCACTGTGAAGAACTTCTTCCTTGCATCTCATTGTAGTTTCCAGGAGCACCCAGAAGTGTCAGTCAAAACTGAGCATAAATTAAATACTCGGCATTGCTCACTCTGGTCTCTTGAGGCAGTTTCAAAGGATCAGACTGAAAATAATAAGCATTTGCCAGTGAGGTTGGTGTAATTTTCTCCGTCTAGCGTTACGCCATTTAGGAGAATAGAGTAACTCCAAAACCAAATTAACATAATCTTCTCTTTTTTTCCCCCTTGTTTAAGGGGAATAATAAAACAACCCCTGTGTATTTACATGTGTCCCATATGAACGTAGTAGATCTGCTGTTGCATCTATTAGTTTGTTTTGACAGAAAGAGGTTGTTTTGACACATGACCCAGCAGGAGGTCATTATGGATCCCATAAAAGCTGGTCTGGACAGCAGATCTTGCCAATCCCAATGCACATAAGTAGCCTGCAGATAGCCTGTGGGTCACTCCAGTTAGCCAGTGTTACTGGGCTGAGACCATTATGCTGGGATCTTCAAAGGAGTCCAAGGCAATTAAGCACCCAGTTCAGCCTGAATTTCCATTGAGGTTTCCTACATAGCGCTTGTCGCCTGAGCTTCTGGAAATGTCACCCTTCGCAACACACCCAGTGTTGCTGCTGGGCCTCTTAGGACCTCGGCTTTGTTTGCTTTAGTGCTTTCTAACAGAAGCACCCAGCAGACTCGGCTACACTCAGAGCCTGTTTGTACAGGATACTGTGAGGATGTATAGTGTATGTCGTACATCGATTATATACATAGTGCTGTGTAGGTGTACACTATATACATATAGCTCCCATACCCAGCTGAAAATCTGCCTACACTCAGAGCTGGGTACGCTGGGTACACATCTGCCTACACTGAAGCTTGGGAAAATGAGGAATTTCTGTACATCTGTTTCAGTCTAGAACTTCAACCTGTGGCTGGGTCAGAAATTGAGCCCAGATCTTCTGTCTCGGTCCAGTGTCTAATCGGGGCACTATCTTGTGCAGGATCAGGTCTTTTGTTTTAGTGTTACAGAACTATGGCTTGATCCTATAAACCCTTCCGGGGAGGGGGCTGTAATCTGTACTTAAGGGATTAGTCTCATTGAAAGCACTCTGTGTAAATAAAGTGTACTAGCAAGAGTAAAGCTTTAGCAGCATTTCAGTTTGTATGTAGAAGAGGTGTAATGCTGTAGCAAACAAGACCCTCTGGATTTTTCCCTGACAGTGTTTTCCTCTGTCAGCCCCTGATGTTAATGGGTGGCAAACCAGGAATTATGTGAATCCTAAATTGTATTTGTTTGACAGATCAGGCATTGTCTGTGTATTCCCCTCCTTCTCCTGGAGCAGTGGGCATTCCCCACAGAAAGCGAAAACTGAATGAGCTGATTGCTTAACCTCTTCTGACTCTACCCTGGTGGTAGATCATTAATGGTGTAGAAAACGAGGGCCAGCTCTGGCAGCACAGGGTGGGGTGTGTGTGCATCTTTAAGAGATTTATGTGGAGGTCTGAGATGAGGAGACAGCACTGTGGTACATCATCATGCAAGAGACATCAGAGACGTTCTTCTTCGCTTGGATGCATTATCATAAAAAGTGATTTAGACTAGAGCTGATTGATGCAAATGGTCCTCTGTTCTTTCCTATCATTAGCGGCCTCTTTCAGTGGCCAGAGGCAGTGATTAAAGCTGTCATTTGGAGCTGCTCATTAAAGACAAGCACCCGAGTAGCAGGAGGAAAAAAGGTTGAAGAAGCATGATTTTTTTTTTCCCCTTTCCTTAAAAAAAAAAAAAAAAAAAAAAGGCATTATCCTTTTTCCAGTTCTGGCTCTACAGGAAAAGTCTCTGTTTGATGTGAGTAAGAATGCAGGTGGCTTAAAAAAATAAAATCAGAACTATATATTGTCACTTAATATTTTGAGGATAGCACAGCGCAATGTTAAGGAGATCATTATAAAGGTATCACCGGGTGTATTTGTTACGAAATAATCTGATGAAATACTAAACAGCGTTATTCACACAAGGTAGGCATTGCCACATGGAAGTTGTGCAGGGCTGTAATGACTGCTCTTTTTGGGGCTGGCTGTGAAGGATGAGAAGAGGCACATGCAGAGAAGCCGGATGATGATTAGATTTGACAATGCTTTATCATAACAGATTTGCCTCTTCAGACTTCAAATTCTTCAGGGCAAGGACTTTGTTTCTCTGTAGATATGTACAGTGTCATGCAACAGAGCCGTGATCTTGAGCCGGACTTCTGGACATCATCATACCGCAAATGAGGAATGAGGGCAAATTGTTGTTAAATACGCGTCTTGCTCTTGGATTTTTGTATAACCACAGACTGTGCAAGTCATCCATAAAATTGTCCACAGAATAGTCTTAAAGCTAAGCATCCAGTGATTATTCGGGGAATCCTGAGAGTCCTTGGTCCACACCTCCATCTCCTGGATCAGGAGCAAGTGGGCAAGTTGCCATTCCTCGAGGGCAGTTCCTCCTTGTCTTTGCGAGAAGCAAGGCTGGTGGAAGTGCTCTGTCCTTCCACCCTTGCTGGGAATTTAATGATTTGTGTTGGTGAGGTGTCTGGGTGGAGAGGTGAAGTGCACAAGAAGGGGACAAAAGGACACAGATTAGAAATAGCAAAGCCTTGTTAGGAGCCAACTAGCCTCTTGCTCTTTGGGAAAGGCAGTGGCAGCCCATGGGCAGGTTAATTGCGTGCTCTACATGTCCTCTTCCCCACATGCCGGCTGCTGTCAGAATTAACACATTTTTAAAGAGGTCACAGCCAGAGAAGCTCAGTAAGTGCTTTTAGGCCAGCCTGATAGAAGATGCTGCGGAATGACTGAGGGGAAGTTATGATGATAGTGAAGGAGTAATTTAGCATATTAGGGGAAATATGTCAAACCAAAAGGATTGCTATAAATACAGCCTTCTTATTTCAAAATCTGGCTGTGCCCCAAGGATTTTCCTATGAAATTATGGAAGTGCAGCTTACTTATTACTCACTGACTTTCACATCATTGTGCCTTCTTTTTCGGTCATGTGCTTAACACTACCTAATTGGTACCTTTCTGAACATGCTGTTTTTCTTTTAGTGATCCCATGTGAGACAGAAGAGACAACGTTGTGACTCTGGGAGGGTGGTGGCTTTCCTAAAGCTGATGTTATTCTTCAGGAGAACTGGTCTGATTAGAGATTTTCTGGCTGGAGCAGGTTGCAGGGTGTCGGAGTAGGTGTTGTAAAGGGACTGCGGTGCTCAGCCCTAAATGCCTGGGGAAGGAGAAGGGGGGCACTTGCTGGGCTGAGCGTGGAGGGGTTGATTTGGACATAGCAGGCAATAGAGGCAAGAAGCAAAGCTTGCTGATGGTAGCTGCTAACAGCCAGTTTGGGATCTGCCTGTGGTTTTAACAGCTTGCGTTTCCACACTGGGCCAAAGTGCTTCTAACAGAGCCTACTTCTGCTTGTCTACTCCACTGTGATCCTACTCTCATAGCAGTCATTATATTAGATACATTATATTTTAATGTATGTTCTCCTAATACTCAAATAATCCTTAGTGTACTGACAATGGTAATAAATTCCTTGGTATTAAAATGCTAGAGTAAGTGAGCGTTTTGTGCGTCATGTCATTCAGGTTTGGCTGCGATTGATCTGAACAACAACCAAGGCTTAAAAACAAGTATTTGATTTTGGAAAATGCTCTGGTGCTTATCTCCGTTTTGGAAGGGAGGTGAGAGGTAATTGCATCGAGTTAAACATTGCTATAGTTTTAGGCCATTTTCTTCTCCATATACATCAAACCCAATTTGCTAACGATTAGTAAATAGTAACATTTCCAGCAGAATTTCCTTTCTGTTTTCCTTTATCCCACCTTACAGAGTCTCTGCATTTGTCTGTCTTTCCTCCTTGCTCTTTCTCATTGCTATCGATCATCTCAGTGCAGCTGCAGCCCTGCTCTGGAGGTGGCACGCAGCCTTCCTCAAGGAAGGCCACTTCCATGATTGGTACCGTAATTGATACTTGCCACAACTGGCAAGTGTTGAGTGTGGTACAGGTGTGACATGCACAACCAGGGAGACTGATGTCGTGTGCAACAGAGGTGCTTCATTTGGACCTCCCCAGCAGTAGAAATCTCCACAGGCTGAGGTGTCTCACTGACAGTGTCTCCTATAATTTTTGGAATAAGAAGGTTAAAGTAAGTAACTTCCTCAGTATAACTAAGGAGCGATGTTAATGAGAACAGGTTAAGATGAACTCTTTCATTATCCTCTCTTGCATATTTGTGGAGGAATACAGGTTGCTTAATCTCTTCACTTTTGACTTTGCATGATATTTTTGACTATCGTATTCAGAGTGGGCAGCACAGCAGAGCTTTCAGTACAACTATTTCTGTAATGACAACAGTATTGATTATTTTAGATTCTGTATAATGCCTTGTGTATACATTATGCTTCACAACACGGTTGGTCCCCACCTTGCTTGTCTCCATTTTTAGCACATTTTTAGTGCTGTTGTCAGGGCTGCTGTCAGCCCCACCGCCACAGCTCACTACCAGCAGCCAGACAACTGGAGCTGCACAGAAGTTCATTGACTTTGAAGTTAGCACCAAAGAAAACAGGTTGGCCCCATGCTGGCCTGGATTTAGCTCAAGAACTTGGGAGCCACCAGTTCAGGCACAAAGGGCAGAGAGCACGGCTGGACAAGTGTGAAGATAATTTAAAATTTCATTTTGTTTCATGTGTTTTTTACCAGAGAGCAACTTAACAACTCTCAGGTCAAGGGAGAATTTTGAAACTATTGATTAATATTGTTAATAAAATAGAGTTGCTAAATGAGGCTCAGAAGAACAACATATAGAAGTACATGTGCATCATAAAATGTAGGTGTATTATTATAGCTTATGTATGGCAGCCTGAGCATTCTCTGTCTTCCTGTCTCAATATAGTTGTGTATAGAGACACCTGAAAACACCTTCAAAGAAACAGTGATCTAAAAACTTCTGGATCCTGAACCATGAAGTTATGCTCAGTTGCTGTCAAAAAATGAAATATACCACTCACATTTTCTTCTTGATGGAGAAGTTGCAATAATTTGGGGGTAAATTAAAAATACAATCCAATCATTTCCTTGTAAAACCTGGAGCTGACATTAGCCTTTAGTTATGACATTGCAATTATCTCCATAGCAACCCAGTGTGATGTGACAGCCATGATGACTGTAGGTTCACGTGCTCTTGAGCTGAGGGAGCTGGTTTCTTGCCTGAGACATTCTTGATTTTTCTCCTTCCTTACGGTAGATTTGTGTTGGTGTACGTGGCTGCACTCAGCTTGGGTCCAATACACCTATGCCAAGAGCAGAGAGTAGGATTCTGTGCATTTATGGGAGTCTTTGAAGCATATTAAGGAGCAATATCTTATATGATCTCTTCCATTAATAAATAATTTTGAGAAAGCTCATACATGAATACAGTACTTTCAGGCCATTACGCGCAGGAATACATTATCAGCGTAGATTGCACCCTTAGCTGTAAAGCCTGTTCTTTAGTCAAACACGTTTGGCGTCTCCCTGAAGCATAGCAGGACGCCCGCCTGAGCAAAGCTGAAAGAGGCTGATTGCAGATTGAAACAGCCGAAAAATCTAAAAAGGTACAAGCCAAATTGTGTACTAGTTTTAGATTGGATTGTGTTTTATATGTCTAAATTCCTTGTTCCGTCCTTAGATTGCCCAAGGATAGTCCCTCAGTCTTTCCTAGAACTACCTATCTCCTGTGTTTTCATTTTTAGTCATCTGCTGAGGTTATGATATATAACTGCCCCTTCAAATTGAGGCTATATTGCAAGGTTTCTCCTTCAGAGACCATGGCAGTGTGGCTGAGCTGAACCCGTCATCTATTCGAACGTCTCCACCTTCAGGGAAACGGGGAGGCCGGCTGGCACACCGAGGCTGAGCAAATTCACTTTCAGCAGCGCATTTCCAGCTCCTTCTGTCACCAGAAATGGCAGGAGTCAAACCTGTAGCACGCTCAGTGCAGAAATGACTTTTCAATACTAGCTGAAGGCATTTTTGTTGCAGAAATGCACTGCCAAGCATGCTGTAATTTGTTAGGGAAACTTTTAAATTATTCTTTTTCCCTTGGCGCAATCATGGATTGAATGGTAATGGAGCCATCCACTGCCAACTTTAATGCTTCGGTATCTAACCGTGGACACTGCTTTATGTGTTCTTTAGGCCACCAGCTTGGAAATGCTATTATCACAGTCCTGTGAAAGTGATGGGCTTATATATATTTTTTTTTTTCCAATATGTCACTGCTACCACCTTTCAAGAGAAGAACTTGTTTTCTGCAGGCATCAGGACTAAGATGTATTTCACCACCCTGATGTGTAGTGAGTTGGGTGATTAAATTTCTGTGTGGTGAGATAAGACAGTCTCCTGAAGGATTTATGTCCGTGTCACTCTGTAGGCTGTGTATTTGCCTTTTTGTTATCTTGGTGAACTGTGCTGGAGGTGTTTGAGGACTTGGGGGGTGCTTTTCCTTCTGTTACTTTCTGGCTTTTGCAGCTAGTATCCCTGAAATCAGATTTTTGGAATCATCTGGCCCACAAGGGTAAGCTGAAAGGAGACATAGCACTGTTATGCCTGGTGATGGGAAGGAGGGTTGCAATGCAGAGCTTGTTAGCAAGCAGAAGTGCATAGGCAGTGCTGCTTGTGGGTTACTAGAGGGGAGGAGTGAAACTGAAGAGAAATTGGCTGCCGGCTTCCTCAGGGTAGTAACCTGGTCCTACAGTAGCCAGACTGCTCACCCCCTTCCTCCTGCTTTTATTCTGGCTCTTCTTCATGCGGTGTCCTGGGACTCCTCTATTGCATGGGCAACCCACAGCTCTGGTCTCTACCTCTCAGGAGAAGGACCCAGGGTAGGAGGCAGCGCTTGAGTGAAGGGGACTCATACAGAGGAGCTTCAGAACAGCACCAGGTCTTTCCTTGCTTCTTGTGAAACAGGAAGAGTTGACCTGTGTTTTCCTAGCGCATGACAAAGCTGCCTTTGATGTGAAACAGAAGATGTCTCCAGCCCTCTAGTTGTGTGAATCTGCTGAGACGTCATGCAATCAGCTCCTGATGTACAGAGAAGGGGAAAATGCAGAGCAGTGAGACCATAGCCAAATGACAGGGAGAGATCCAGAGAAACCATGAAGATTTTGGAAGATACTGGCTCAGCACAGCCACTGGAGCTAAAATTTATCCACTGTGTCATTTCTCGGGGTTTGATCCACAAGGAACTCAAAGCTGGACTTTGATTGCACTTTAAAATATTTTACTTCTGTTAAATCTCTCTGAGTAGCTGTTTTGGTGCTGGTTTTCTTTTAGGCTCTGCTATCCAGTCTTTATGTATTATTTCTTCCTTGTTTTCTGAGAATGAAAAAGTGACACCTTACCCTCCCGCAAAGCAAAATTGATCTTTCTCAGTACTGACAGTTGGTGTTTGCAAAATATCTCCATTTAAAAGGTTTGACTTTCCACCTGAGACCGCCAGTAAATCTGCCCGCTGCTGCAGCAACTGGAGCTAAGAAAACTCTGAAAGGAACTGCAATTCCCACATAAACATGATTGAAGCATCCCTTTACCTGGCATCCTTAACACTGGTTTGTTTGGGTTTTTTTCCAAGGACAATCCTAGTTAAGGGATTGGAGTTTGGTTTTATTTCCTCCCGCTCTAGCTCATTTGGAGGAATCTATGGCTTTCAAGATGCCGTCAACAAACGGACTGGCCCTACCAACATTGCTGAAGTTTGGGCTTCAGTGGGACTATTCAAAGTCCCATTACATGCAGTTATGTAGGCTCAACTCGAAATCTGCTGAGGTGTTACTGGAAATCCTCCCGTGCTTTCGATGGGGGCCTTAAATTTCTGCAGATCAGCTTTTCCAGCGTCTGCCACGCTGCAGAATGGCTCCTCAGCCATGGGCTTGGCAAGCAGCATCTCCCATGCTCTTTGTGCACTCTAACTGGATAGAGAGCTATTTAGGTTGGCTTAAGGTTTTAGTTTCTGTATTAATTCTCTCCTGACCCTCGTTAGCCGAAAGGAAAAAAACAATTCTGAAAGGGTTTGATTTCCTAATATTGTATCTTTGGTATCTGCAATGCCTGTTGTGGCCTATTAAGAATTAAACCGAGATCACTAAACTCATTTCGTTTATGCCTTGGGCCTCATTCAAACCCTGGTTTCCCAGCAAAGTCAGGCCAATGGATTAACGTTTCACCTAGCTCAATGGAGTGGTTTTCATCTCTTTTAATGCCTTTGACATTAAGGAAAAAAAAAAGAAAAGGGGGGGGGGGGGGGGGTAATTTTACTTATAGCCGAGCCAAGTTCCTACATCCTAACTTAGTTCTGATGAATAATACTTCAAGTTCCAACATGCTAAGAGGGGGGGGGGGGGGCAAGAGGACAATGCTTTGTCTGCACCAGAGTGTTTTGTTGGTGCTCTGACAGTGCCTTTACTGGGATTATTTTGTAGTGTGCTGGGCTTTATCCTGCTTCCAGTGGGAGGGGAGGAGCGGCAGAAATGCTTACTGCATCTTTATATCATTAAGCAGTTTGACCACAATTTTTTTTTTTAAAGGGATTTGGGTGTCTCTCTTTAAAAGGTACAGCCTGGTCTTCCCTGGCCACGACCAGCAGCATTAGCTGCTGTCAGACAAATTACAGTATGGGTGAAGCTGTGATATCGACATGTGCGACTTGATCTTTTTTAATGGGGGCACCACAGGGGTTTCTGACTGCCCCACTGAGCTTAATGTTCTGTAAGGAAAAACAGACACAGAACTGAAGGACATTTCTAATGGGCTGCCTGCTTAACCCTTTGGTAGCTGCTTGCCCAGCTCCACTGCATCTTCCTTCTTCTGTAGGGCAAGTGTTTAAGGAAGCCCACGGGAGCTGACTTTGGCTTATCCTCAGCGTAGTCCATTGTGGTACCTGGGAAAGCACTGTTCTGTAGGGACACGGCTGTCCTTCCTCCCCCTCCTCCTCTTCTTGGTTTGTAATTAAACCAAATGGTTGCGAACTCTCTGGTGAAAGGAGCTCTGTAATTATAACAACAAAATAGCTTGTAAATTGGACTTGTCTACTTTTTTATATTAACAACAGCTTTATGTAGAAGTGCAGCTATTTATTTTGACCTTTCATAATAATTAGCTTCCTAGGGATAAAGAATTTGACATCTATGAATTCAGCAATGCCGAACAGCAAAGGCAAAGACCCTTCTGGAGAGTGGGGAATTCTGCGGATTTACTTGGGGTCTATATTTTTGTGCATGCGATCTCTTCCTTTTTTACTTCATTAACAATCTCCAAAATCTAAGCAAACCGCAGGACCCAAGAGGGTCAGTAGGTGCAGGATTTCAGTAGCTATGCCTTCCTGCGTACCTTCTTATCAGCTCAGTGTACCGCTCAGAAAGGAGTGTAAGGCTCCGGACACAGGGCATTAACAACTACCTCTTTGCAGAAATGAAGCCAACCTTGCAAGACCCCTCAGTTGAAAGGTTAGCTTGTTTTGCTTAAAACCTCAGCCTAAATGTCAGGTAAAAACTCGGGCGCTTTGGTTACCCAGTTCAGTTATTTTTCTACCAGTCATTGTTATTTTACTCCCTTAATTTTTACTGTGTCTCAGTTTTCACTAAGCCAATGGTCTGCAGGTGCGGGGGTGCAGGAAGCACGTTGCCTCCCCGTGAAGCCTTTCACTGGATAGATCATTGCAGTATCCATTTATTATTAATTGTCATTAGCACTAAGAAGCCATGAAAGCTCTTAGCATCTTGTTTACTTCATGCGGCTCATACTGAGGGCTCCTCTCTAGCTCTTGAGATAGTGGAGTTGTTGTAAATAGAACTTAAAAAGTAATAAAACCTGTATTCACTGCTGTCTGCTACTGTCAGAGGCAACTGCATATCTCCTGTGCTGCATCGCTGGCAAGGATGGGGCTGGAAGGAGCAATGGGGTTTCTTTCACAAAGTACATGATTTCTAGTTCTACTGGTTATACCCTGTTCCAAAACCTCAGATGAAAATATTTCTGCCCCTTGGCAGACTCTCATGAGGGACAGGTAGAGGCCAGGAAATTCCACGTCCTTTTTTTCCTGTAGATATCACCCCACACTTAGAATTCACCCATCATCACAGGTCCCTTAACGATCTTACCGAGAAAGCACAGAGTTTTGGCTTGGTGCTGTTGCATTGGCTGCGAGAGGACAGATGGACCTGCTCGGCCCGCGGTCTGGCTTTGAACAGATCTGAAATGGCAGAGTGAATCTGGACCCTGCGAGGGACAGTGCCACCCAGGGTACTGCCACGCTCGCCTGGCCAGGTTTTTGTCACCATCAGTGTAGACTGTAGAGTTTCTCTGATGGAGTGACAGTTTCATTAGCCCACTGTGTGGTGTGTGTTTAGGTACGTACAGTGGACTAAGCTTGTTAAGGGGCTTGCTCAAGAGAAGCTTTACCTAGGATCATCACTTGGGCTTTGCTCCAGGTTTCACTGAGGACAGGGAACTCTGCGAGAGGATAGAGTTAGCTTTGTTCTGTGTGCTTTTGAAATCCAGCATAGATGTACACATGTTGAAGAGGTAAATCGAGGCACAGGAATGAATTTGGAATTGATTCTGTACAAATTGGAGTCGTGTATCTGAGGCGGAGGCCACCGAGGATCCAATGGCTTGCTCAAGATTATTCTTTGTATGCTGTCTACAAGGCCTGTGCCTTTGCAGCTTGATTTTAGGGTGTGTTTGGAGATACGTGTGCCAAGGCCATAGCTGCACGATGTGCACTACTAGAGTGGTACATTCCTGGAACGTCCTAGCAATATTAATTTGATCTGAGTCAGGTGTACTTACGTGGCTACGGTTCTGTCTGTGTAGCCAAAGCATATGATAGAAGTTTACGTTGGCTTTTGTGCTCTCCCCTGGCTTTAAATGAGCTGTGAGATGACAGGCGATACCTCCTCCAGGGTAAAGTTTGCTGGCGCAAACTCACTCATCAACTTTTTGTAAAAATTTGCATTGGCAGTGTGAGCTGATGCTGATACACAACCAGCCCTTTGAGTGAGAAGGCTGCAGGGCTTTTCATCAATGCCACCCTACAATTGGGTTTATTGTGCAATCAAACCACCGTCTTAGTGCCCGGCAGCGCAGAGAGCTGTTGTTCTCTACCTTCTTGCACCTATGCAAATACCTTGTATCTGCTTGCGGTGGAGTAAGGCCACCTGGTGCACACTACCACTTGTTTTGCAAGGAATAAAAGTGTTTTGTGCTGCCAGGTGGCTACTAACAGAACCGGGGATTGGACTGGTATTTAAAGTTTAGAAACACCATAGCAGGGAGGGTTGATAGTGCTGCGAGGTCAAATGGGGTAAAATTCTTGTAAAGGGAGGTAACATCTAAATATTGATCAACTGAAGGAAAACATCATCATGATAAAGACTGATTAAAATTGTGGAGAATTGTCCAGAGGAAGCAGGAGGTGCTCCATCCACTGCGGGCACAGTGCTCTTACCTTGTCATGGAGCAGGGCTGCATGGCCAAACTGGGGCTTTCTTCAGGTCTGCACTGAGTAATTCTCACAGCGAGCTCAGAATTGTGACTTCAACGACAGGTATCAAAGAAAACTGTATGTATAATTTTTTTTTCTTGAAGTGTGCGTTTGGGACAGTGGGAGGTGCACAGGCTTTCTGTGGTCAGGGTGACAAAGCCTAGTGTGTTGCGCTTGCACTTGCCTGTGCCGCTGCTGTTGGCTTTTGCGCTATATCCAGCAGGCACCCAGGGAGCTGCAGCCGTGGTTTTGGGGGTTAGCGTCTGTTACTTGGAGATCCTGAAACATTAGCCCCCGGCAATTAATATAATTACGTCATTAATGTCACACCCCTGATGTTACTGTGTGTCAGAGTCAGACAATTGCAGTGTTGTGATTTCTTAGTTATGTAAAAGGCGATTAAGGCAATTAAGTGGGTGATTAAAGCTGCTCAGTCAGAGGTGCTGACTGATGCTATTACCGAGAAGCAGCAGTGGTGTATAGTCACAGCGATGTAAAGTGCCCCCACCAGCAGGGACGGCTTGCAGCCTGCTGTCCGGGGTGTTCTCCTGCTAGCTGCCCCACACCCCTGTGTGTCGTCCCCACCTCTCTCTGCCACAGGGGTTTACCAAAAGGTGTTATTGAGAAAGGAGCACATACAGTGTCAACTACATGGTTAAATAAAAAGCTTCAATGTTCCCTTTGAAATGAGCATTATTGGCTTTATATAATTAAATATGGATTTACACTATAAATATTGGAGCTCATAGAGCCCATATTTCAATTAATGGATCATTTATATGTCATGCTCGCTTTGTAATTACTGGAATGTGAAAATACAATGAACTGAAATGATTTCCCCTCCTCTTCAAATAAATCTGAGCAAGAATCAGATAGAAACTGTTTTCCTACCCAGAAGGGCATGGGCATGTGATGCACCCAGCACAACCACACATGTACAAGGCAGGAGAGGGGATTTTCGGCAGCTCGTTGCAGGAGGAGCACGCAGGTTTTGAGACAACTGTCTTAATACCTTCGGTGACTGTGAAGGACCGAGATCGGTGTAAACGAACTGTTTTTCTCCCAGGGCGAGGCTGGCTGTTACGCTGACAAATACAATGTGCCACTCGTGCAAACGATGTAGATTTGTCGTTTTGTTTCCGGTCAGGACACCAAACAAGCCTGTTTAGGAGCTGTGTTTTGCAGTGCCGTCACGAACTGTTTGATGGTGAGTTGGTGAGGTAAGGGCTGGTTTGGGTTTTTACTGCCCAGAAAGCAAAAAGCATAGAAATGCCATTGTCTCTTGTCTTCCAAGCACTGCCCACACACGATTTTATAGTCCCCTCCTATTTGTGAGGATGTGGTATCCATTTTCCAGGGTATTTTATGTGAAAAAGAAATATAAATAAATATGTCAGGCTTAGCATCAAACAAACCCAGAGGTATTTCAGACTGGCAAGGATCTGATGTCAGGAAATGAGGCCTTATTTTCTGCTCGGCAGAAGACCCAGCTCTGGCCTCGGCCATCTCCTCCTCCTCCCTGGCCCCCGGCCACGTGTCCCTGTCTCGCCATGGCTGGTGGCAGCCGGCAGAGCGGGCGTTGGAGTCTGCCTGGCCACCATTTCCTGACCAGCAGAAGGTGGCTCGAAGGGCCTGCCCGAGCGCTGACATGGCAGACATAATTCCATCTGAAAATATCCGAGGGTGGAAATCATTGTTCTCCGAACTAGCTGAGCTGGAGCCAGAGCAGAAATGCTAAAGTCAGTTGTGCCTTTGAGCTGCCTATAACAGCGCCCTTTGGAGACCCATTTCATACAAAATTTGAAGCCTGTGTTTATTGCCCATTAAAGCAACCTTTATTTTATGGCAAATGTTGCAGTAATTGCCTTTTACGAAGAGCACTTTGTAACACACATGCACTGTTGAAAGAAAACCACTCTGGTATTGTCTATCGGGACTTAATGGCGCAATTAATTTTACTCCATCTGTTCCTGAGACTTTAAAGGAAAATGGATTTTTTTTTTGAGCGCACTTTAATGAAGAAGATAAAGCGGCCCGGCTGGTGTCCCACAGGCTCAGCGCAGTAAGTTCAGATTATTGCTCAGTCTGTCAGAATGGGCTGCTTCCCTCGGCAGCCGCCACAGTGAGCAGCCCGCGCTGGCCCCTCGCCGCGCCATTCCTGATGACAAACTGCCAGCCGGCTCCCACAAAAGCGCGATTAAAATGTCAGCACAGGATGACGAAGGGGCCAAGAGGGTCCTCGGAGACAAACTGTGTTCGGTATGAGTTAATACTTCACTGCAGTGTGGGGCTGGGCTGCTGCTGTTTCAGGGAAGCGCGAGGCAGAGACTTACAATGGGCTGGTGTGAAAATACAGATCCACCTCGTGCAGCAGCCTCAGCTGGAGCGCGCTGGCTCAGCGCCGCTGGCCTCCGCTTATTTATACCGGCTGAGGGTCTTCTAGTGGAGCCGAGCTGCCTTTTTTTTTATATATGTCAACCACCCCAGACTGCACTGAAAAACAGAGATGCAGGATTCGTTTCCCTTCCCAGGAACTACACTGCTTGTGGAGGTGCTGGAGAAGGGCAGGGGATGCTGTTGGGGCAGTGGCAGGAGCCAGCCGTGCTGCTGCAGGTGCTGGGTGAGGTGTTTTATAGATAGACCCTGCAAAGGGTCTGAAGATGGGGATTTTGTAGCAGAACCTGTGGCACAGAGGCCCCAGAGCTCTGTCACACGGGGCTGGGGCTGCCACAAGGGCAGAAAACCCTCTTCAGGCAGCTGTGGTGCTGCCAAGGTAAGACCGGTACCGCAGAGAGTTTATGTCCTGGCGCACTCTGGAAGAGGGGTGGTTGGCTGAAGCTCCTCTTGCTGCTGGCCCTGAGCTGTGCCGGTGCTTCCCCCGAGCCGCCCTGCCGGAACAGCTCGGCACGGCTTCCTGAACATCCGTTTGTGCAGTCCAGGCTGGGAATGTGCTCAGGGCAGCCCTCAGAGAACAAACCGACTTGTCCACGAGTTGTGTGAGTGTGATAATCCTGTACCACATCAGCATGGGTACCCCTGTTTGTTCTCCTCGCCATGTTTCAGCACATGGCCCATCGCGGGGAAGAAGCACTAGGGCTGCCTGTGACTCGGTGCGGCGGCGTGCTGGCATGGCCTCAGCCCTCACCCGTGTTTGCTAACTTGCGAGGGCGTAGGACCCACTTTGTCACCGCGGTTTAATTCCCTGAGAGCCCTCCTGAGTAGTTTCAGGGGGTGTGGAAGCCACAAAAGCCTGTAATGAAAAGGAGAGGAGATTTTCAGCGCTGGCATCCCGCTGGGAGCGATCTGTGCTCCTCCTGGGCAGCAGGTGGGAGCTTCACCATTGTCCCTAATGGTTATTAGCCAGCGATGAGAAGGACAAATGTGGGGTCACCTCTCCTGCTGGCAGGGCAGCAGTTGCAGGATTTAAAGCCCCTAGGAGAGGAAGAAATGACATGGTTAGTACCTACAGCTCAGGACGTGACCTGCTCGGTTTTAAATGAACTGTTATACTTTGGGGGAGGGAGAGCTGCGGACTGCTAGAGCAAGTTGAATTCAGAATATATTGCATACTTGAATTAAACGCAATCAGAGACATTCACTGATATCATAATGGCTCTTGAATAATCAACACAAGACATAGCACTGGGTTATTGGGTATTTAAAGCAAGATCCAGCAAGGCAGAGATTGCAGCGGGCTGCGTTTGGCAAGGGGTGCTTTTTGTTTGCGATGCCATGTGCTCATTCTCAATGAAGATTTAAAGCAAAGGATGTAAAACAGGAAGCCTTTACGTTTCCAATTAAATTTGCTTTCTTCTTACTGTTCATGTTCAATTAAAAAAAAGACACATCTTCCTGGGTTTCTGTGCTCCTTACGGATTCGCCTCATCCCACCTCCGACGTGCTGTCTACTGCATCCTGCCCCTCCCTGCTTCTTTTGGCCTCCTCTTTCTTTCCCCTCTCTGAACGCTCCACAGCTGGGGGTTGATCTTTCTCTTGTGCCCATTTAACTGGAGCAGCTCTCCCTTCTCTCCCCTGAGCCACTTCCTCGCCTCAGGTCGCCCCTTAAAAACTCCTGATTTGCTTTTCTGTGCCACCAGTGCTAAATGCTGCATTATTGCACCTTTCCCTGCTACTTTAAATTACCTTTTTTTTTTTTTGCCTTGTCATTACCAGCTGCATGAATTTGTACCTTATTGCTGTTAAATCTGAGGGGGTTTTCAGACTTAACTTTGTCTCCCTGAGTACTTTGCCCTGTCTGGGAGTTACTGACCCAGACGTGTGCAGTAAAGTGTACTGGCTGGGTTAATAGCTGCGCAACCCCACTCGCCCGGGGATCTCTGAGCGCTCTGCAAACAGCAGTTGAGGCTCAGGGTCTCCCGTGAGGGTGAGTGCTTTGGGTTCCAGCTGGATGAGCCGAAGCACGAGCTGTGCAAATGTCGTGGTCAGATGGGGTCAGCGGCAGGAATTGAGATGCGCAGGGCTCCCAGCTGCCTGATGGCACAGCCGGGGAGCGGGGCTCCTCTTTCTGCTGCAGAGCAGAAAATGCAGAACATTTTGTGGTGCTTTCTTCAAAGGATTTGTATGAAACTGAATTGTATTGTATTGGATTAGGGCTCCATAAGTTTACTATTTGCAGTATAGCGTACATCTGCTCCCATAGTAATCTCCCCTTGGATGGGATGCACACTTATTCTGTGAGCTGCTTCAACAGGAAAATAAATGTGCCTGTATTGGTGTGTTATTGAGGGAGTAAAGGGATGCAGCTGGTCCCCAGCTCATTCAGCAAACCTGTGCTGTGACTTACAACTCTGTTCTGCGCACACTGGGCCATTGGCTCTGCGCAGCACTGCCTGTTAATGTAAGGGTTTATAAGTAGGTTCAGTCAAGGGCAAGATTCCTGTCTAACACTTGGTGCTTTCCAAACCCTGTGGTAAATCCCCTTCTGAATGGAGCACTGTGCTGGCTTTTCAGGGCCAGGGAGAAGGGAGGATTGAAAGGTTTGCCTTTGCATTCTGCACGGCTCGCCTGACGCAGACATATAAACCACAGGAGGTTTGCGCTTGTGTTGTCCCAGCTCATTTCCCATAGCCTGAGAAGTGATCCCTGAGTGTCAGGTGGCATGAAGGCCACTTTCCGCACAGAGTAAAGCAAAAGGAACCAGTCTGCTCCTCTGTGTGGCTAGCTCTAATTTATCCTTTCAAGTGTTGCTTGCACAGAAATGGAAATGACTGTTCCCCAGTTACCAAGCTGGACTCGGCAGCATGGCTCTGACACTGAGCTCCATTTCAGGAACTTCCCGTGTTAGGGCCGAGGGACCTTTCAGAGCTGCTGGGATGGCAGAGTCATTGTTTCCCTCTGTGGAGTTTTGATCTATTTCCAAAACGTATCTTTCCCCATTCACCGGAGAAAATTAAATGCCAAGACAGTTCTTCTTGACAGCCCCTGGCTTCAAAGAGACTTACTCTGCCTGGTAGATATGCCCAGCCTTATAGATGTGGCCAAGAGGCAGTGAGAGGCTGTAAGGTGGCTTCCAGTGAGTAGAAAAGTTCAATGTTGACAGCCCTGAGGGATGAGACTTGCTTAAAATAATGAGGGTTTTGCAGTACTAAAAGCTGGGCTCTCTATTTTGAGGCAGTTGAGCCACAAGTGTGGTCAAGTTTTCCTTGGAATCGTGGGGAGCAGACTCACCTTTTTCCGTATTTAAATGAGAGCTTAGAGTCCAGCCTGGCCTTGGGAGTCTGGGCAGCTTTAAGAAAAAGTGCCAGTGTCAGAGAATTTGTCAAATCAAGCCATACACCGAGTTACAGTTATCTGAAGCACATTCAGAGCAGGAA
>NW_010392613.1:32530-38961 GCF_000710305.1 Buceros rhinoceros silvestris
CAGGAATGGAGGTTAAAGATGCAGTCACTGGGCAAAGGTTTGGCTAACTGGAAGACAGAAAACCTGAGGACTCGGGGCATTTGTGCTTATTTACTGTTTTCCAGATGTAATCTGTGGTATGCAGGACACTGTAACGAGGCTTGTGTCTTCTCTGCTGTATGCAATAGTGTCCCCTAGAAGTAAATTCATTAAAGACAGTGGCAGCACACTGCTGGAGGCTAGGCATGAGTAGAAATGAACTCAAACCATGGGGAGATGATGAAGGAATTTGGTTAGATTTGGGTTGAGGCTTAAACTGTTGGGGTTTTTTTAAGTGTAAAAAAAAAAAATAAACAAATCAAGCACCCAGGCTGTGAAGTGCTCAGGTGGCTGCAACACCTGTACGCTCCTGAGGAGTCCCAGCAGCCACAGCGTGAATATCGCAGTGAAAAACAGGCTGCAAAATCAACATCCTGCATTTCAAGAGGTCTGCACAAAAGGAGACCTGATACACCACAGAAAATGCTAGGAAACATCTTCTTTTCATGGCAATACACTTAAAATACAACTCTGACCCAAGGGAAATGTGTAATAGCATTTTAAGACAGTTCTTTGAGAGCAGACATTGAATTTGCCCTCGTGTATTAGATCAGCAAGGAAACAAATGCTGTTTCTGTGTAATGGGGGAGGCAGAAGATGGTGCGGCGCTGTCAGTAGCCCTGCAGTGTGTGCGAAGGGGATATGAATTCTCCCTGGCTCCTTGCAGCAACCAGATGGTGCCCTGAAGCCTAAAATTTGTTTGCCCTTCCTTTGATTTCCTAAACTCCTTTGCTGGTGTAAGTGATCCTAAAATTAGCACTGCTCAGTTCTACTGCTTGGTTGGCAGGTGAGCCAAACCCCACACCCACAAAACACAAACCTAAATCTCCAGGACACAAACCCTGATCTGAACTCACATTTTTTTTTCCATCAGCCCAATCTTTATGCTGGAGGTCCCCACTTCAAATGCTATTAAAACTGCGATGCTCTGAATCCCCAGCCAAATGTTCCAGCCCCGTCTCCTAAGAGGGCTGTTGCAGGGGGGCTGGAGCTGCCCTGCCCTGCCCTGGCAGGTCCCCATGGGTCCTGCTCCTCCCTGGCTCCTCTGCTGATGGTAGCCGCAGGTGCGGGCCAGGCCCCTCGGCCCCAACACAGAGCGGTTTAAGGCATCATCGGCACTGGCAGGAGTGGTCTGTGCTGCTTGGTTTGGCTGTGCATGATGCAAAGTGCTGTGCAACACTCACACACGTGTCCTTTGTGCCTTCCTCTGCTTTATTTCTCCTGCCGACAGCGGAGTGCAACTTAAGAGTAATGCTTAGCTTTTACCCAGCGATTTTTCATCCGTGGATATCAGGGCTCTGTAAAGACTGATCACCGTCTCCCTTTGAGGACAGCGGTGACATCTACGGCCACATGGAACATCAGTGAGAGAGCCTGCACTAAAGCACTAGATCTCAGTCCCGAGCCTTGTCACAGGCTGAGCATCACTGTGACTTGTGGTGGTCTCAACTGCCTCTTCCCTGCTCCTGTGTTGCCTTCTGTCACTCCACGGCGTGGTATAAATAACCTGATGGGAAGCAGGCAGACCACCTGCAGGCTGCGGCATGCTGAGCCCTTCTGCTGAGGGATAGTAAGGCAGAGCAGATGTATGAACTTTTAAAAGGCTGCCTGGCAGAAAAAGCCAAAGGAGGAAAGGCAAAAAACCTCCTCCAATAAATTCCATAACTGGTACTGTCTTAAAAACATCTAGTGATTTAGGCTTTTGTTAAAAATTCCACCTCTTGTTCTTCAAAACTCAAGCTAATGATGGAAAAGAAAAAGCCAAAACCACAACCCTCTACAGGGTTATATATATTTTACAATAAAATAACTTTCCTATGACTTACATCATACTAATACTTTTTAAAAAAGAGCAATACTGACTTTTGCTGCTGGAGTGGAGTTTTCTGGTTTAATAGGCTACAGTCAAAGCAGGTTCAAAAGGCTTTTCCAGGGTTTTGGAGAGGGGGCAGAAGGAGTTAACTTCTTCACGCCCCTGCGGAGTGCCTGGACCAGCAACAACTTTGGCTTGTCAGGTTGGGAGAATTTCTGCAAATGAACTTTTCAAAGAATTATGCAGGGCTTGGCATTACAGTATTACACACTCGCCTGTTCTCAATCACTCACTGGAACTTATTTTGTAGTTAACCTCCATAAAGGACTGTACAACTGAGCAAAGGCCTGTCACACACACATTATTTAGAAGCCCTTATTATTATTTTATTGCCAGTCCTTGACAGCTGAGGAAAAGCCAAGCGCTTTAATCTTTCTTTCCCTTTAGTTTACAGTGTAAGAGCTGCATGTAAGATGGATTTGATTAATATGTAACAGAGATGCAATTCTCTGTAAAATGTGCTGTACTTTAGAACCCTGGAAAACAAACTGCATCACAATGGCTTAAATCTCAGTCCATTGTATTATATAGACATCATAAATAATAGAGAGCAGGCAGATATTGCTGCAGGCTTCATCTACATAACACATCTGAGCTCTCTATAATGTGTTCAACTTGTCACTTTTAGTACAGAAGAGAGGCAATAAAGCTAACAGCTGACTAAACCACATCAGCCTTGCTTCCACTTCCAGGGTGGTGAATGCTCATTAAGCAATCTTAGCTGTGACTTTTAAAATCCATAACTCTTACAAATGTAAAAAAGTTGCCACAAAAGATTAAGCGCAAAATACATGTCAAAGCATTAATTTTCTGTGAGTAGATTCCAACCACCACAAACCTCAAAGATTTCTCTCTCTTTTGTTTTATATATACTTCTGGTTAAAACAGATCTCCATAAAAATATTTGTTTCCATCTGGGGCAGAAAATACCAGTGTGATTGTAGTAAGTGAAGGAAAACTGTATATCGTGAGCTAGAACAGGCTGCACTTCTGTGACCCAGCAGGATTTTCACTTGGCATAAATGTTGGCACGTCAGCTGAAATCCTGTGGATGAAATTAGTCCCTGGGCAGAGTTCAAGTGCGGTGTGACCAAGACAGAGGAGGTGCCTCCCAGGGGTTAGGATGGAGCAGAACCTGTGTTAGAGGCAGGGCCAGAAGGAAACTGAGAAACCAGAGAAATATTGGATTGGCATGAAGTAAAGGTTGGGCACAATACCAGGCCAAGAGCGAGGGAGCTCATTTTATCATCTGAGAGAGTTTAGAATTGAAGGCAGGCTCAGGAAGGGGAGATCCGAAGATAAAGGAAGAGCTAATTGCTTGCAGAGCTGCGTTTACTGGCTGATGGTGTTTCATAGGGCACCCATGGGACAAGCTCCCGCACAGCTCTCAAGGTGCAGGTGCTGTCCCCAGTGACTTCCTCTGCGCCCCAGAGACTTTCTGCCCCTGCCTACCCCTCTGATACCAGCTGTCAGATGGCTCCTGTGGATGCACACATTATCTTTTAAATACTCCGGAGGCTGTGCTCAGTGGCTAGGGCACTGGTGGCAGTGTCCCAGAGGTCCTGTTCAGAGAGCAGCCAGGCTTCTGAAGGCAAATTGCCTCCTTGCTCTCCAGCCACCTTCAAATCACCCTGAACTCCAGCCAGACAGAAGGGGAAAGCAAGTAGAAGCGGGTAGAGTAAGCAGGAGATGAACGTTCAGGATATTCCTGGGTGAAGAAATAAAAAACCCCCACATAGGTTATTGTCACAAGGGTATGGGCTAGAGAGTCTCTGCTGGTGTCCAGTGGCTGAGAAATGCTCTCCCAGGAGCCAGCACAGCAGAAGCATTTTTCCAGTGCCCAGGGGGTAACCAGGAAGGTTCTCAGACAAGCCAGTTGCTCCCAAGGGCTTTGTTGCAATCTGGTTGTGAGAAAAGCCCAGCTCGGGCTCAGAGGGCAGTCCTGCCCTTAACCCTGCTCAGTTAGAGTTTATCAGGCAGTTAATCTCTAGGAAAGCTCAGACTTAAAGTGAGAAGCAAGGAATATATAGGTTTTGCTTTGGTTTTTTGCACAAAGGAATTTTATCTTGTGACAAAAAAAAATTGCTTCTAATTATGGGGGAAACATTTCAAAGGCAAAAAATACAACTTGGAAAGGCTAATTCCCCCTTGCACTAGGGCGGGTGCCAACCTGTCCTGTTCAGAGTCTGTTTTTGTAGTGCTGAGACAAAGCCCAGACTTAGAATGAGAAAGACCTGAAAGAAGACCCCCTTCACCTCTGATTTTCCATTTTTTCCCAGATATGAAAAATATTGTGGGTTGGTTTTTTTTCAGTAAAATTAGTGATGTCACGTGTGATCTGGGGCAGAAGCCTCTGTGGGGCTAAACTGAAAAGGCTGGGAGAGAGGGGTTGTTGAAAGGGTGTGGGGTGGAAATAACACGGGGAGTTGCTTTCAGGGTAGGTGAGAAGCCAGTGCAGCCTTTTGGCAGCCACCTTCCCATCACTGGGGCCCGTGGATCATGTGTGATACAGCGGATTGCATGGGCACCAACATCTTTTCAAAACGAGGGGACAGAATTGAACAGGCAGCTTTATGCCTTATTAACACCCTCTTTTCTGGAAAGCACGGAATTTCAATGTCTCATCTTTTACATCTTAAAGCAAAACATTAATACCTGAGGCTGATTATTCTTGAATTCAAGTGTGCTGTAGTTCCCTCCTCCCCTCTAATGGCACCTGGGACTCTCAGAGGGTGTGATGCTGTCACACAAAAAGTCTTTAAGAATCTTTCACTCCAGGCTGACATCCCCACAGGATGCTTTTTAGCAGTTTCAGAAGCTTTTCTTTCCCATGGGGGTTATTAAATGTCTGTCTTGCGTATGGACCTGTATTCACAGCATTCATTTCAGATTTAAATCGGTTTTAAAGTTCTGGTTTAGGTGGTAAAGAAAATGCAATATTATTTAGAGGCTGTGGTCATGGGAGCAAAACTGGGAGTGATGTGACAGCTAAGGAGCCCTTGAAGAAACAGAGGTGAGGAAAGGGAAAGGACTGTCCCAGCAGTGTCATTCTGCTGCCAAAGAAAATTATAAAAATGCCATCCCGCAGGCCATTTACACTTGGCCAGAGCACTGGAGCAGGCAGGGTAAGGTACTGGTCTGTACTGGCTACACAGCCAGGGAAGGAACAGGACTATACAGTCCAGTAGGTCAAGTCTGTCTTTCATGCTTAAGATAAAATAAAACCCACACTTCTCTTTTTGTGGTAGGTAGAAGCTAGTTCTTTTATTGGGACATAAATATAACCTTATTTTTCTTCTTTCCTTCCACTCTGTACATGCATGTCGTGCTTCTGAGGGTGGTGAAGGAGGTTTGGTTCATTAGCTTGAAGGAAACTGGAGTAGAAAAAAAATTGGAGGAGGAGGAGGACAAAAAACTAGGAGATACAAACCCCGTGTGCTCTTCAGTAAAGGAAGGTATTCATTCAAATTTTCCAGTTTCTTCAGGATCTGTCTATATTTCAGTGTCTTGCCATATGTTGGAATGACAGCGAAGTTTACCCTTAATATTTTTCAAGGCACTTCAATGTTAAAATGATAGATAGACTTCACACATGCTCTCAACATGCTGTGTTAGTGCGAAAGTGGAGGATATAGAGGCTGAACGAGTCTGTTAGTCCTTTTTTTCCCTCTGCTCTGTGATTGTATTCTTATCTTCGCTATCTGTTGTATCCCCGCGTGCATTGGTGAACGCCGATGCTCTGAAATGAAGATGTTCAGGTGGTCTGCATGTTTGTTTTCTGGTTTTCCACCGTTTGCCACAGGGATTAGGTTTGAACTTGTCCCATGGCAGTGCAGAGAGCGGTGCCTTCAGAAACGCAGACCACTTTGCTTAACTCCTTTGGGGGCCATCCAGAAAGAGCACGTTACAATGGACGCACCAAGGGAAGAACAAAGCCTTGTTAGCTTTCCCATCCACAGGGTAATTGATGCTTTGGGGAGGTACAAGATTAGCCTGACTGTAGCATTTAAAGAGCCTGTCTACAGATCGGTTGCATTTGAAAGAACTTGGAAGGGAAGCAGCCAAGAGGTTCTTTTGTGGGGCTGGCCAGCAGCTCTGCAGGAAGAGCAGAATCAGCCTTCCGCGACGCACGCCCGGTACCTGGCTTACCCTCCTCTTTATTACTATTGATCTGAAGGAGAAAATATTTTAGCAATTCTGGACAGTTAATCAGTACCATGTGATTGCCGCGTACGCGCGCTGGCGAAGGACGGCGTGTGGGAGCCTGCCTGTGCCCTGCCTGCTGGGGGATAAATAGAAGCCTTCAGTCTCCCAGGCTGTCAGTCCAGCAGCTTTTGCTAAGTGCTACCTTCCAGCCTAACACACAGGACTACTGTTCCCAGCCAGAGCGAAACAAGCTTCTGAGCATCCGTTGGATGAGGGTGCTGTCTCTCGGCTAATCCAAAACTCCTTGCAGAGCCATTTTTTCACTGGGGAGCGC
>NW_010392613.1:39037-39346 GCF_000710305.1 Buceros rhinoceros silvestris
GTGCTGTCTCTCGGCTACTCCAACACTCCTGGCAGAGCCATTTTTCCACTGGGCAGCGCAACAAACTGCCTGCAAATAAAAAAAGCGACTTGCAAACAGCAGTGATGAGGAAAAAAATGGTGCGATAACATTTGTGAGTGAATAATGTCGCTTGGGCGAATGGGATCCGACAGGAATCTTAGCTCAGCAGCAGCTACTGAACTCTTTACGGCACAGCCAGATGGCCTGGTGCAACAACAGCCTTTCAGAATTAATAACTGCTGCTCTGGAGGGAGAGGTTCGTTCAGGAATCATTTCACATTTCAGCAG
>NW_010392613.1:39502-47040 GCF_000710305.1 Buceros rhinoceros silvestris
GCTTTGCCCTGGGTGAGATGTCAGCGGTGCTCAAAGAGGGGGTTAAAAAAAAAGGAAAAATTCTGTCTCCCTCTGCTTTCTTTACTTTCCCCGCTCTCCCTCTGTGCTGCCTTCCCTCTGCCTTTGGCTTCGAACATTGCAGCTTTTAATCTAGAAATTATGGTAACTTGTATGTGCATTTTGAGAGTATATCATTGCTGCAGTTAATTAACAGTTATTAGCGTTAGCGTACTGTGCTGTATTATATGTCACAAATCATCGAGTCTCCCTGTGCAGTTACAGCAATTAAGAACTCCATCACACCTTCTGTATAGTCATTTGGTTCTTTTCCAGGTCTTTTCAAAACTGGAAATTGCTAATCAAATCATTTCTGCTCTGTGCCTCGGTATCGTTTATTCCATTCCTAATGATGTGCGACTTTTTTTTCTTTGGCCGTTAACAGAGGCATCCGTGCGTCTAACCCATTTCACACCACCGTCATGCTTTAGAGAGGCGATAATGAACTTGCAGGAGGAAGTGTAGGCTTTGGTGCTTCTCCCCCCGCTGCTGCTGCTGCTGCTTTTTTTTTTCCTTTTTTTTTCCTTTTTTTTTTTAAAACCAATGTCTTTCCTGCTGTTGGGTGATTGAATTTTGAAACTGTAAAATGCATTGACAGACTTACAAACCCAACTTGCCAGAGCTGTAGCTATCACAGTTTAGCTTCAATTCAGAGCTCAGTGAGATTCCTGCCTGATCAATTTGTCATCCCTCTAAATGGAAACTAATTGCTTCCCAGGGAAAGATTGCAGGCAAGGATCACCCTTTGCATCAGCAGCTTTCTGCGGTGAGGTGGAAGCAAAGTCCAAAGGGTTTTAACAGAGGAGAGCATAAACCACTTCTTTCCCCCTTCCTTGGTCCTGTCAGGGAGAGTTTGTTTTATTCATGCTTTCAGTAAAATTGCCTTCACATTTGCTTGGGTCCTATGTCGAGGACATATTTTGCTTTTCAGGTCAGCCGCATGTGGACATCATGATCCTGACAAGGATGTTTGATGTCATGTGAATACCAAGTCCTTTCTCTTACCCAGAGATTGACATGCCAAAGCTCGAGACCTCCAAAGCCTCTCCAGTGTGTTTCTGTGGCTGTTACAGCCTTTCTTGGAGCATTCTGGTGCTGTCCGTGCCATGGCTGAATGCACTGCACTGCACCATGGTGTCACGTGGACTTGGGCAGACTTTGTTGTAGAGCCACAGTTCTGGACATAAATAGTTTCAGACGTTGTATGGTTGTATATTGGAGAAGAACCATTGTGCAAGCTGTTAAGAACGCTGAAAGTGAGGGTGGTCGTACCTCCCCTGAGCCCCTGGGGATCTGCTGACCACTCAGCCATCCTGCTGCCACTCACCAAATACCAGAACAAGGAATCCAGACATCTGCTTCTCGATCCAGCTTGTCCACTGAGTTCGCTTTCCCTTGACATGTTCTTCTGTATAGCTTGACCTTCATTGTAGTATTTTCTGAGCATTGTATAGTGTTAACAAAATACATTAGGATGGTGTGAAAGCAAAGCAACAGCTATTATCTGCTGCAGGCAGGAAGAGCCCAGTTCAGAAAGCAAAAGCATCTTAGCATTAGCATCAAAGCTAATTACTCACTTCAGGATGTAGGTGCCTCTCCACTCATCTCCCTTTGTATTGGCCACCACAGACTCAGCTTTTGGCTCTCCAAACGTTATCATAACTTTATCAGATGACACGACTGAATTTAAAACTGAACTTCCTAATTCCATTCCCTTTGTTTCACTTTAGCAGCAGTTATGCAGCCATAAATGTTGTAAAATAGGTTTGTAAGAAAAACACGTTATGGAATAAAGTTGAACTGAGCGTGGTGAGCCTTCCTTATGGTGAGGGGACAATTTTTTTGGAAGAAAAATCTATACAAAGCTTTAAATACAAAGCAGGCATCCTTGGTTTAAGAAATCTCAGAGCCATCAGCGGCAGAAAGCAGAGATCATGTCCCAGCATGCTGCTGCTTCTGCCATTCCTAGAAACCCAGCTCTGGCTTTTCTCGGAAACCGACAGTCCCTTGCAAATCTGTGTTTTAAAAATTAGCTATGAAGGTACTGAGGAAATCAACAACAGAACCATCTTATGGCTTGATTTAGGACTAATGTAAGGTGTAAATTGAAAACAAGTCATTGCTGCCTTTACGGACACTTGTGTTTCAGTCTGGGGGACTTTGGTCTAGCTCAGGTCACGGGGGAGCAGACTGCTGCCGAATCAAAATCAGATGCTCCTTAGAAAATCAAGTGTGTCCCCACAGCTCTTTCTGACACTTTAAATACAGCAGTTACGGAGTAAGTTAAGCAATGCCATGCACTTGGGCTCGCTAAACAGGCTTAAATGGCAATGAGATTCCGTTTACCATGTCATGAGCTGGACAGTCATTAAAGGCCCGGCTTTGCTTTCTGTTTACAAGCCCTAAGCCACTTATGGCATTTCAGTTGCTAAAATTGGATGTAGCTTCAAAGAAGATGCAGTTAATGAGCTGAGCAGCTGTATGGTGCATTTCTTGTAGCTCAGATACTTTTGCAGGTATGTGGAACACCCACCCTGACCTGACTAAAATGCAGGCATACTCTGAAACCCCAGGCGTAGCACAGCTGGATTGCTGGGGGGTGCGAGGGGCTGTACCTTTGACTTGCCTCCCTTTGGAGATGTGTGCAGAAGCTTTATTGCAACTATATACAGGATTGACTTTTTTTCCCTTCCTATTTTATGCAGCCTTTCATAGAAACAAATTATTGTATCTTTATTCCCAAAGCTCCTTGGGTTGGGTCTTGTCACAAGGTTTGACCTGTGCCTTAACTTCCCCAAAGTCTGGTGAGGCTTCTGTTTTATCCTGCCCAATTCAGAAACTTATTACAGAGAGGTGAGGTATGACCAAGATTTGGTGGCCGTCTGATAAGAGCCATTGTTGGATGCTGTAAAGATTCAGCTGGACAGGGTGATGGGCCATCTTGTCTAGGCCATGCTTTTGCCAAGAAAGTTTGGACCAAATGATCTTTTAAGTCCCTTCCAACCTGGTTTTATTCTATGACTCAGTGATTGTTGGTCATTTATGTGCAGATATCATTATCGAACACAAAAAAAGGATTGGTCCATGTCCAAAAATGCTTGTGAAGTTAACCGAGAACAGGAGACAGCGGGAGAAAGGGAAGGATTGACTCGTTTCTCCATTTAGGAGAAACCTCTTAGGTGGATTTAACATGCAGAAGATTCTTCCGTAGCTGTATAATGGTTTCTTAACCTCAAAAGAGCATTCTTCTTGTCTGTGAAATTCAATGAAGTAATGTCCAGTGTGGATATTGCTCACAGCTCGTGGGAGCATCTGTTCAGATGAAGGGGAGGGAGTCTGTCTGCACGCTGTAGGTGGCCTTTGCTGTGCTCCACCTCAAAGTTGTTCTCTTACCATGGCACTGATATGTAGGCTGAGTTTTGTGATTCGGCAACTTTCCTTCAATGAAGGTCTGAAGATTTTTTTCTTTTCTAAAAGATGAAGAAAACATCTGGTAATTTGAGAGTTGGTCTTTGTGAAAGAGAGAGAGGAGCAGCTCCTCTGCTCACTGTGGTATCACTGTTATCTGTTTAGATACCATTAGCTTGGCCTTTGAAGGTTGTAGATGAGGTTGCCAACAACAATTAAAAAACAATTTTTTTAGAAGTGTTGGGTTTCCCGGGCCCTTCTCAGATCAGGAAATGAGATTAAAATCAGTTGCTGAAAAGCTCCTGTGTTTATTTGAATACAGCAGAGCATGGCGGCTCAGGCCACCTCATTAAAGGAGGGTATTATAAGCAGCCTGGTATTGTGTTTCCAGTTTGATAAAACGCATTGTCTGACAGCAAGCTCAGGGCAGCTCCAACTATATGCTCTGGCACATATTTTCTGCCTCAGTGGTTCCTCTCAGTAGGATAGCCAGCCTCTGCCATTCTGTTTGACATTTTTGCTAATAATTACTTGAAAAATCATCCACTTCTATTTAAAAATTGCTACATGAAGTACTAGTCCGTCTTTGCATCATGACAGCAAGAGGCCAATGAAGTAACGGGTGTTCAACCACATGAAGCTAACTTCATAAAGCATTGCCCAGGGTGCACTGCAGGATGACTTGAAATAATTAGCCTCTGGAGGTTGGAAACCTATGCTGTAAATCCCAGAACTCGGAGTGAGGATAGTTTTTTATCACTGTCCTTGACAGAAAAATTGTAACATCACGGCTTACTCCGTCTTTGACATAATAAACTTACAGCGGTGTTTTTCAGAATCCTGTACTTACACCTGCATTTGCCTTTCCCCTCTCACAACCTTTCTTCATGGGTTAGTTGCTGTAGGAAGCTTTCTTTGGGCCTTAAACCATCACATAGATATGTAATAGCTTTCAGGCGTCTGGCGTCCAGGGAGACTCAGTCCCTCTCTGAGTGAGACAAATTTCCGCTGATGCAATCGCTGCGACCTTATAGACTGGCAAGATCCGTCCAAGACTGAACTGCGGTGAGAAGCTCATCTACACTGGCGCCGTTTATCGGTGAAGGACGCCCGCACTGGGACTTGCACTTCTGTCTGTACACAGTGGTTTCGTCAGCACGGGCCTCTCGGATGTTGTTAGCACCTTGGTGTTTAATGCTGAAATCCAGAGTGGGACGTGTCCGCACAGACACTTGGGTAAATTGTCGTTTGTATCAGGAGTGTCTTGTAAATGATAATGAACAGATGCCTTGTACGTACTACACAATAAGCCACTTGAAGTTGTCACCAGTTGTTTATAGATGTTATTAATATTAATAATTTAGCACTCATTTCCATATGAAACCACATTAGGCTTGTCTACACTGCATCCAGTTACCTGCAGAAGCCGGGAAGCCGTGGCAGCATGCCCGAGCTAACACATTCTGCCGAGAAAATGCTGCCTTTGTTCGTGTCTCAGTGGCAGGGAGTGGAGCTGTATGGACGTAGCAGGGCATTTGCTGTTTGCTTGTGTACCCGCACACAGCACAATGAACTGCAGTGATTAGTCAAGCCCCTGCTCCAGGGACTGTTTTAAATGTTGCGCAGAGTTGCGTGTCTGCTCAACAAGGGGCAGTTGTTTGGTGGTGAAGGTGCTCTTCAAATATGAGAGAGGAGGTTCAAAGCTCTGGAGATCTTTCCTTTGCAGAAGACTTTCAAGGCACCAGGTCTGACTTGTTAAGGGAACTGAGAGTAAAAATGAATCGTAACAATTTCCCAGGCTTTGGAAATCTGAAGTTCAACCCTCTCTAATTTAGATTAGAAATCTTGGTGTTTTGCACACATGGAAAGCAGGAGCTTAAGTCAAAAGGTGAGATTTTCTAAAGCTATTAGCACTGACCTGCACCTTCTCCTGAGGAATCTAGTGGTAATATGCCTGCTAATGTCTGTAGAAGATGCAGGCTGATGCCAAACATATTCAAAAAGCTATGTGAAATGTTCCTTTCACTGCTCTGCTCGCAGCTGGGGGGTCATCAAGGAAGAGGTGACTCCACAGACCCAGAACCACAACCCTGAGCTCTGGTTCCACGTGTCCTGGTGGAGTGTCTGTGTGACGCAAAAAGATCTTCTGGTGTAACCTCAAGTCTGAAACAAAGGTTCCCAGACTCTTCCTTCAGGGCTTGGGTGTGCTGAAGTCACATCCTCAACGATTACTGCATTCGAATGCAATTTTTGTGGTTTAATACACAACATGCTCTGTTGAGGCTGGGTACAATTATCAGTATTTATTCCCAGAAGCCCGGGGAGCTTTTTGTCAAAAGACAAAGCAACAAAAGTTCCGCCGTATGCAAAACACAGACCTTTGTATTGCAAGTGAAATATTTAGATAGGAATCATTACTGAGTCTTTTTACAGCAACCTTGCCAGAGAAAGAGAGAGGGCTGGGAAAGAAAACACAAAGGAGGTAATAATATCTGATTAGCCAAGCAGCTGGAGAACTGATGCGGAATTGTGAAGCCTATCAAGGCATCACGACTTTCTGTGTGAGTGACATCCTGCAGCAGGAAGCAGCTACCAACTGAGGAGCTGCTCTTGAATATTACCCCCAGGACTTGTCTTTTATTGGTAACCTTGCAGTATCCTTCGCTGGAGTTGTGCGTTTCTGAGAATCTGATGACTTGTCTGCAAGGCTTAATTGACAACTCTTGTCACACCACCAGCTGGGTCAGAGTGATCCCGAGCACAACGCCAGAGAAGTCGGTGGCCGTGCGCGGTGGCTGGATATTTCGCAGCTGTCCTGTGTCATTCTGTGTCTTTTTGAGGCTGAGACTGTCACAGTGACCTGTATGTGTGCCATGTTTGCGTTCTGTGGATTGATATAGCAGTATTTTTGGGATGCAGTGCCCAGTTTAACAGTATGACTGTGATACCTACTTGTCTTCCCGTTTACAACAGTGCAGTGCTGTCATTTGGGAAGGCATCACTTACAATTTAAAGCACTATACCAGACTCAATCCCATTATTTTATAGGTTTTTTTTCTGAGATATCATCAGAAGCAATAAGAAGGCTTAGCTACTCTAGTTTTATCATTGGAGGAGACTGGAAGGACACCTGGACTTACCTTGGTGACTGTAGCTGTTGCTCTATAATTCTTCTGTTTTAATATCAACATTCAGGATTCTGATGTTTGCAGGTACCTTTTTTTTTCTTCCCTCCTTAAGATTTTATTTGGATGTTAGGGGGTTGTTTTGCCTTCCTCAGAGCATCACTATATCGCCACTTGGAATACCCAGCAGCGGTTTATTCCTTCCTCAAATCAACGGTGATATTTCCTTTAACTGGAACAGGGACAGGACAGCACTGTTCTGTCAAGGCCGTCAAAGATGTTATCCACACGAATTTGCACATTAACTTTCTTAGTGCTGTGCTCCTTCTTCAGAAACAGTTCCTCATTTAACTAATAAAGCCGGAATTTTTCTCAGATTTGAGCATAGAGGAATCCAGCTGAATTTTGGAATGAAACAGCTCTTTCAGGAGATCAGAGGGAACTGTTCTCCCTGTGTGCCTTAGGACCTGGGAAATGTGAACGTGAACTTGATGTACTGACAGTGAGATTACACTCTAGCTGCTCTTTATTTTAGTTTTTTAAATCTGTGGAACGTCATAGATTTATAGTCCCAAACTTTACACTTGCAGGTAGGATCTAGTTTACAGCACAATATACAATATGTGAGACATAAGAAATAGGACTGCAGCTTCCCGGAGCTGGAGGAATTGGCTATACTAACTTAATCTGAGTCCACCTCCAACAGAGAGGATGTAGGAAGGAAATGAAAAGTGTATGTAAAGTTTTGTGTATTTATTACTTTTTAAAAATACTTTTCATGGGTAAAATCTGTCTTTAATGACGCATTCAAACTGTGTTGCTGAGAAGCACTGCATAGCTAATGCATTGTTTTGGTTTTGTTTATTCTGCAGAAATGATGGAATTTCATTTTTTAGTAAAATTACCGGTGCTCCTGTATTTACAGGTCTTAAAACGCATGACAAGCTG
>NW_010392613.1:47122-55521 GCF_000710305.1 Buceros rhinoceros silvestris
TGAACCGCTGAGTCCTTGAGGATTTTAATACCAGCTTCTTTGCAAATCTAAACTGGTTTTCCAGCCCGCTACCTGGTGGGCCACAGGGGTTTTTACTGTAGTGTAATACACATTTAAAGCTTTTTGTGGATGGCTACATCTGCAAATAAGCTCAGAAAGTAGAAGAGGAAATGCATTGTGTTATCTGGAGTTGAGCAGGGAGGAGATTACCATAGGGGAGACCTGAACAAGAGGTGTGACAGTTTAACAGACTGAGGTGCTGACTCTCAGTATATAATAGACACAGGCAATTTCTAAAGGATCATGGAGTTAAGAATCCAGCTTTCACTCATCGTTACGAGTAAAGAAACTTCTGGCTCTCTTGCTTGCTTTGTATGAATAGCAAAGGTGGAAACATCAAGTAGTAAAGGACTGTGAATATTTAATTCACATGCAACATCAGGGTTTATTTTGTTTGCTCTGTCATTTCTCCTGCGAATGCTTTTTGGAAATAAATGCAACACATTAGCCTGGATTCAGCTGGGCAATGAATGCCTTAGTGTTTGTAACTCTAAGACAGGGACTGTCTATTTGTATTAGACATCCAGAATCCAAGTTCATAACTAAGGCTCTTAGGCAAAGCAATAACAAAAAAGCAATACTGGAATTTATCTTCTTTTTTTTTTAAGGAAATTTATAGACTTACTGTCTATATGCGAGGTTGGCATAAGAGGAATTTGATTTGCCGTCAGGCTCCCTAATTATCTCCTTGCTGTTCTCATAAACACGTAGATTTCCTGAGCTCACGTGACTTTCAGATTTGCTCAAAATTAAAGGAGTTCAAAATTTGTCGTTATATGACTTAAGTTCCCTTATTATACTCACTAAAAGAGGGTGCTGGGTGAAAAGTGTGCCAGAAATGCAAGCCGGTCATATGTTACAGCCACGCAGGCCAGCCTAGCTTTGCGTGCAGTACGTGCCCTTCGAACGTTGGCCGTATTTCTTGTGTACGATATTTATACTTCATTCAAAACTAGGGCAGTAAAAACAATTTAGTGAGATTCACATTTTTTGAAAGATATTACCATACTAGAGTATGTGCTCAAAACTTTCTAAAAATATTTATACGTCATGCATTTAAATAAGGATCGGTTTGCAACATAGTGCAGCTGAACGAGTGCATGCCATCACCGAGCAGGTCTTCCAGCCCTCCGCGGCTGCAGCACTGGGAAGTGAACAGCACAAAGACATCACAGGGTGTGAGACAGTATTCAGCCTGCCTGGGAATCCTGAACCTAAACTGTCATTATGTGATGCTAAATGCCACATTTCCACTGGTGCCCTCTTTGATCTGCACCACGGCCGGCGCGTCGAGCAGTTTCTTCTTGGTGCGGGTGGAGCCTCTGCTCCAGCCCCGCATGCTCTGCAGGTGAAGAACAGCTAAAAGAGTAGAGACACGTGTTTTTCTGTGTGTGTTTGTGTGGGAGACACTGGAATGCTCTTGTAAAATAGCAGTCGTGCTGTCCAGTGTTTAAACCTGCCTCAGGACCGAGTTAGTTTAATTACTGCAGAACGTGGCCAGCTGAATGTTAGGCAGCGTGGCACAAATACTTTATATACCTTTAAATTCACCCTTTTTAAAACTATTTTTTTAAAGGCTCACCATTGTCTGGTGTGCTGTAGAATGGCAGAGAAACTGAAACGCAGAGACTTGGTCATTTAAGGCAGTTAGCAAGGGAGTGGGGAGAGAGCAGGGCTTGCCGGGCACGTGATCTTCCGGGGCAATACGATAGGGACACTGTATTCTCTGAAATCTGGCTTAGGGAGAGGAATCTGGATTTGTGGACAAATCCCACAGTGAGAACATTTATTTTAGCTCTGCAGCTGACTGTGGTAGCCCTGAGTTTGTGGCAAGCTGCAAGGCCTCATTAACGCTGCTCGATGAGCCCAGGAATAGGCGGCGTTGGGCTGCTATAACCTTGCCACGGATGCAGGGTCGACCTCATGGTGTCCTGGACATCTGGGATAGGGATCCTGGCACTGCCGAAGCATTTGTAATTGTCTGACACCAGCAGTGTAGAAGATAGTGGGTGAATGATTACTAATGAGAAAGATTTAGTCCTATTTGGTCGTCAGTAGGATGTCAGAAGGAGCGCAGCTCCATCGTCATTAGTTACACATTTAAGACGCTGACTGTGCATGGCCTTACCTGTCTGATACCCGAGTTGTTGTTGTTCTTGGAGTGACTTTGGCCTGATCTCTTCAGATCCTGAGAGCTGCTGAGCTTTCTCCATTTCCCATGAATTCAAGAGCACACTGTGGTGCTTGGATGCTTCCATGAGCCAGGTTGCTCATACTCTCCAGGGGGGACCAGCCAGCAATTTAGAGCTGCTGTATCTGCAGCCTTGTCAAGAGCAGGACATATTCAAAAGCCCAGGAGTAAAGCCAGTGCTGTGGTGCTTTCGCCCTAGGCAGGTGCACAAAGAATCAGAAGTTTCTTGCTGAGTGTTTATTCCTCCAAGCTCAGTTTTGCAGGTGCAGGTAGACTCAATCCCTTCTTTGATCTGCTTGTCCAAACAAGACCTATTAAAGAGCTGCCTGGTGTTTTGCAAAATTCTACTGTAACACCAAACCTACTGCAGGCATGCTGCATCCTCTCAGAAGAGTTTTATCTGGTATTTTAATGTCCCTTTTCACCCAAATGTGATGTATTTCACGTATATAAAATACGTACAGAAGTTTATAATTACATACACGTACACAGGCAGATCCATACAGACCTAAAGGCACAGCCCAAAACCAGCTGCATCTCCTCTGTAGCCTGCTGGAAGTTGTTGAACTTTTATAGAAAATCAGTCACAGCTCTGCAATTTCATGCTTTATCTTTTTTGTTACATGTATGAGGGAAATTATAAACCTTGTAATTTCTCTCTTACTACATAAAAAGCTTTAGATAACATCAAGATATGGACGTAATACAAAATAAGATGCCTCGATACATTAATGAACAAGATCTAATATAGACACTGCACACCTCGATGGCACAAAAATGAAAAGAGAAAAATTCAACCTTGAATGGTAGGATTAAAAAAACCTGTGTGGGGAAAAAAAACCACAAACTACAAACTTAGGAGGAATAGGGCTTGGAAAGGTAAGGCAAAGCAAAACATGCTATAAATACACAAGACCTTATTCCCATCTTTAGATGGGAATAAGATTTTTAGACCCTCTCTAAAAATGTCATGCCAGTATGTGAAGACCAAGCTTTTAAAACCGGCATCTAATTCAATTTTGTCTGCATAAATTAAATCAACAAATCAAAGCCACTGAGCAAGTGAGGACATATATTTGGTTCTTTAAAGCCTGGATTCTGCTTTATTGGTTCTTTAAAGTCTGGTAGTGCTATAGGCACATGTTCTAACAGGCACATGTCTGTTCTAACCTTTGTGATAGGCTGGGGCCATGGTCTTCAATGTTGGTGAGATGAGATAAATCTGGGCCTAAGAGCCTGACTCTGAGCACCAGGGTTTAAGTAGTCGACTTAAAGAAATGATGTAATAACAAGAAAAAAAATAAAGGTCAGCACTCCACATGGTTTCCTGGTCCTCCCCTTTATCAAAGCCAGGACATTTAGCTGGCTGCCATTAGTGAGGCATCGGGCCAGACAAAGATACGGGAGACTCCCCAAACATGTATTTTCCGACCTTCGCTCTGCAGGAGTCGTACTTCTGCAGAGGGGTGTAATTACCTCCCCAGGCACGTTCAAAGACACCCTTCCTAAGCCATGCAGGTCCGGTGCCAAGTGCCGAGCGGGTGCGGCGCCTGCAGCTCCCCAATGGGCCGGGTCTCACCCATGCCGAGAGCAGCAGCCTGAGGACGAGAGCAATGACGGTGGCGATCACTGTGCTGGGAAGATGGGCTTGCTTTGGTCTGGACGGAGAGCCTCAGCACACGTGATAGGAACAGAGGAGCACAAAGTCTCGGGGGAGCAGGAAGGGGGTTGGTAGATGCAGGGTGAAGGCAGCCGGCGGCTGGGCTGGCACAGCGCTGTGCATCTCATCTCACCCTCAGTCTGTTTTAATTTGGCTTTCCATCCCACAAGCAGTTATACATGTGCTTAATGCAAAACGTTTTGCCTGTTTTATGCGGCAAGACTTTTTCTGTGCTTAAATTCAACATATGTGTTTCTAGCGCAAGGCCCGTGGATTAATTTCAGCTGCAGTTTTTTAAAAAGCGGGGTTTAAAAGTTATGTGTCTGCGTGTGGCAAGTGCATTTGTCAGCTCAAACTCCAACTTTAATTGGCAAAGTTTTCATTTACAGCCACTTTTTAAAAAGCCGTATTATTTAATCATGAAGCAATTTACCCCGTTTGTATTTCTGGTTCTTTCTGACTGTCGTTCCCCGTGCCTGGCTAATTGCTGAAAAGCAAATAGATGCTCCCTCCCATAAAACCAAACTATTGGAGTGGACAGTGTAAACTGCAGGTTATTGCACATGGGGTGCTAGAAAAAGAAGGAAGGATAAATGTTTCCAAATACCTGCAATATCTCCTAAAAATCTTATGAATGGTGGAGGCATGGAGGAAGAGAGAAAGAAAAGGAGGCTTTAACTGATTAGCTTTTGCCCTCTGGGTCTAACCTGGGAGTAAAGCTGAGGATGTGTTATCAGGATGTACAAAAATCCTCAGGTCCCCGAGTTTTACTCATCTGCAGAGCACTGAAAACTGTACATGCAATGAAGCTTGTTCTGTGAAGGCTCAACTGCCAAAAATAAACCTCATTGGGATTCCTGGGATGGCTGCTGTCAAGGAAAGTCAAATTTGGAGCTTTAAGCATGTGAACGGTGTCATTTTAAAAGTCTGTTCACCAAGGAGATAAATAGGGATTAGCCTCACAGGCTGCCTTAACTCCCCTCCATCCCAGCGTGTGCCAGGGAGGGGAGGTAAGAGGCACTAGTGACAGGAGACCGTACCGGGGTTTGTCCAGTTGGCCCAGTCCCGGCCAGCGCTGCTGCAGGGGCAAGCGAGAATGCTGTTTCCAAGCAAAGAAACCCTGGTGGTGCACACAGCGTGGTTGTTCTTGTCTTGTTGACTGTCAAGTTGCACCTTCCCTGGTGTGGCCTCCTGAGCTGTTCCTCTGCGTCTGATTGTGCACGGGTTTGCCAAAGGGCGGGCTGGGAACGGAAAGCTGTGTCGGGCTGGGTTCAAGCATCCTCAGCCCCGTGGGTTTTGTGCCATAGCCATGCTGTTATCTGCAGCAGGCTGAGCGCTAAGAACCGCCTCGTACCTGTTCTCATACACCAGCTGAAAAGGGAAAACCAAACCAGCCAGCCCAGGGGGTTATAGTATATCTGTTCCAGAACAGCATTGTTCTTTGTATTTCTTTAAGGTACCTTCAGTTCAAAAACTCTCATTGCAGGTACTTTTGTCATACTGAATATGCAGATTCCTCTTTAGGTTAATTCCTTTCACCAAATTTTACTCAAAGTTTCCCTTATGAATTTTGGTAGTTTCTGGATACACTGACCCTGAAAGAGCTCTGCCTGAGAATGCTTCAGCAGAGATACTAAATCAGCAGCAGCCTTTTGCCACTGCTAACAATTGCCAGGTACATCCTGAAAGCAGTTCCTTCCTCTTGTACGGTTCCAACAACATCATTAAAAAAAAAATCTTGTCCTTTGTACTTCCTCCCCCCTCCATACACGCACATATCTTGTAGTAAATTCATTTTTCAATCCTGACTTTGTGCAAACACAATGTTGTGCTGCAAGCATTAAAAGGCAATTTAGTACTCAAAGGATTAAAAGCTCATGTTAAATTGAAGACTACACTTGGCATAAACATTAAAAATTGACAGAACACCCTACACATTAACTGCACCAGGGCTCCATAATTAGCATTTAAAAGTAAAACATCATTTCCTTACTGTTTCCTACTTACTCATTTATAATGCATTTATTATAATATGGATGTGAATATGAGGCTTTCCACTATTGTCAGTTAGTAAATAAAAAAAAAAACAAAAAAACCCCAACTTCTGTTAGAAACATGGGCCTGTATACAAGGAATGAGGGATGAATGGTTTGTTAATCCAAATCTCAAATGCACGATGAATCAGCAGTGACTAACTAAGCTCGTTCTAGGTCTAATTCTCTTCTGTGAGCATCCACAGAGAGAGCTCGGGGCTCGGCAGTGTTGGGTTTCATTGTCTAGCATCGGCAAAGGGAATACGGGATAAACTCCACTTGTTGGGATTTTGATGTATTGTGTTGGGTCTAGCATTGTGCAATGTGGGAAACTAGATATATGCTTCATCCTGTAATGTGGAAAGTTTTGTTGCAGATTGAAATTTGAATGTGAAAGAAAAAGAATGAGAAAGCCAATCTCATTAGGGAAACGGAAAAGAGAGACTATCAAATGTTAAAGGAATAGTTCTTTATTGACTTGTTTTATTTTTGGAGAAGATAGTGTTTTTCTCATGCATACCAATGCAGACCCTTTTTTGTCATTAAAAATGGAAGGTAAGGGCTAACTCTGCTGGGTTCCAGTAAAGTTCAGTGTCTGATTTAAATCACGCCCTGTGTCTGCAGGGGCATGGCATCGCCTGTGTTACATCTGGCTTGCGGCTTTCTTCCCGTTCCACATCCCCTCGAACCACCTTCCTGCATTTCCAACACATCTATCAGGCTTCGGCCAAACCTTTTCTTTTAAACCATCCATATCTCTAGATGCGTTGGGAGAATTTTAATTAGGCTGCTTAGATCATCCTGGGTGTCATTTGATCAAGATTACGATTTGCCAAAAGAAACGTCTCCACTTCCAGGCCGGGGTCAGCGAGCAAAGGTTCTTTTTCTCCAGCACAAAAGGAGATATTCACTCCGCTGGTCAAGGGAACCACCTTCGGTTGTGTCTGGCTCTCCACTGGTGCCGAGTACGGGATCACACCCGGGCCCGCTGCGCGGGGTGGGTTGACACATGCCCCGTGCTCAAAGCGATGGGGGTTGAGCCGGCCACACCACCTCTGTGAAAACCTGCCGTTGTTTACTCATGCCTAGAAATGTGGCAACATGCAGATCATCCTGGAAAAGCTTCACCGTTACCTCTGCACAGCTCGCTGACGTGATAAGCTTTTTGTTCCCGCTCTGAGCCCTCACGTCGTATCCTGTGTCCTCCAGGGTCACTGCTGCGTGGAAGACAAGGCCGCGTTTTGTTCAGCCTCTGTGAAATGCAATTAGAAGCCCTCCGCAGCCAGCAGGAGCTGAAGTTAAAAGGAGAGAGGGGGAAAAAGGGACCTCCCCGCACTCCAGCAGTGTGTTGACTTTGAAGTCCTGGGCCATCTTTTGTGTCCCCCCCCCACAGAGGGCCTTTAATCAGGACCTTTGCCTTGTCACTCGGGGAGAGGGAAAAACCTGACACAGTTGGTGGGGTTGTCCCTGTGTGCGCCAGGAAGAAAAGTCTTTGTCAGAAATTTCCACTGACCCAAGCACTTTGTTTCTTTGTCTCTCCCAGACGACTGTTTGAACTAAAAAGAAGACAAAAACTCTCGAATGTGCTAACAGTATTTTAATAGGGAGCCCGGGTGACTTCTTGCATGCTTTCCTGCCAGGTCCAAGGCAGAGACGAGGCTTTTGGTCTGAAGGCCTCTTAGAAACCCAGCTCAGGCAGCTTTTTATAGCCTTCTCCTCTGCATTCATCCTGGGTGATAGAAAGAGGCTCACGCCATAATGCTGCAGCACACTGCTAAGTAGAAAGACTTAATTATCATATCACGTGTAATATCCTATAGACAGAGAAGCTCGACTTGGTCATGATTAACATCTTATTTTCTGTTGTTTTATAAATCAGCTAAATTTTTTTAAATAGCCATAAACCCCAAGCATCATACACGTCCTATAAATTTTACAACACATGGAAGCACTAATGTAGAGAGACCTGATAGTGGCCTTAGCGCTGGGAACTGTACCGCAGCCCCAGCCTTGCCGGTGATGTACTGCACAGCCCCAAGGCAGCCACTTGCCTCCTTGTCGCCAGAATGGAGATGACACAGGGCTAAGCAGGAACGATTTATGCTCTGTTTTCTGTAGCATTTTACAGATGAACAAAATGCTCCACCAAAATGCTGAGAATTATATTAAAATTCAGGTTGCCAGTGTTTTACTCATGAAAAACCTTCCTGAACTACTTTTTAAAAATATTTTTATGTATCTCTTACTTTGCTATTGAAATACCTACAGCTGGACTCATAACTATGACTTTTATTCCTCAGGTAGAGGCATAAAGTAGTACTCAGTGTTTTTTAAATGATATAAAATATTTCTAACATAACTCTTCCATCCCAGTTAAACGAGTATTATTTACTTACACATTTTTCCATTCACATTTTGATATGCTGAAGACATTTATACCTACATTTCTTACACA
>NW_010392613.1:55686-66683 GCF_000710305.1 Buceros rhinoceros silvestris
TCAGCAAGGCCAAGTGCCAGGTCCTGCACGTGGGTCACAGCAACCCCCTGCAGTGCTCCAGGCTGGGGGAAGAGTGGCTGGAAACTGCCTGGTGTTGGTCAACAGTGGCTGAATATGGGCCAGCAGTGTGCCCAGGTGGCCAAGGGGGCCAATGGCAACCTGCTTATGCCAGCAGCAGGGGGGCCAGCAGGAGCAGTGCAGGGAGGTGCGGGACACTGATGAGGGGCACCTTGAATACTGGGTCTAGTTCTGGCCCCTCACTCCAAGAAGGACATCGAAGGGCTGGACCATGTGCAGAGAAGGGCAATGGAGGTGGTGACGTTTCTAGAGAAGTAGTGTGCTGGGGAAACTGGGATTGTTTAGTCTGGAGAAAAGGAGGGTCAGGGGAGACCTTCTTGCTCTCTACAACTCCCTGACAGGAGGTTGTAGCGAGGTGGGGGTTCGGTCTCTTCTGCCAAGCAGCAAGGGACAGGACAAGAGGAAGTGGCCTCCAGTTGTACCAGGGGAGGTTTAGGTTGGCCCTGAGGAACAGTTTCTTCCCCGTTGAGGTTATCAAACCCTGGCCCAGGCTGCCCAGGGCAGTGGTGGAGTCCCCATCCCTGGAGGAGTTTAAAAGATGTGTGGATGTGGCACTGATGGACGTGGTTTAGGGACCCTGGCAGTGCAGGGTGAACGGTTGGACTCGTTGGTCTTCAAGGGTGGGGGTTCGGTCTCTTCTGCCAAGCAGCAAGGGACAGGACAAGAGGAAGTGGCCTCCAGTTGTACCAGGGGAGGTTTAGGTTGGCCCTGAGGAACAGTTTCTTCCCCGTTGAGGTTATCAAACCCTGGCCCAGGCTGCCCAGGGCAGTGGTGGAGTCCCCATCCCTGGAGGAGTTTAAAAGATGTGTGGGTCTGGTGCTGAGGGACAGGGGTTAGTTGGGGACCTGGCAGTGCCACATCAGCAGTTGGGCTTGATGATTTTAAAGGTTTCTTCCAACCAAAATTATTCTGTGATTAAATCAGTTCCTTTTTAGAAAAAGTGGATTATTAAAAATCAGGGGAAAAATAAGAGAAAATATTCTGAGGCAACAAATAGATTAATAACTAACCATGATAAGATCTGGCAGCCTTTCTTAGAGGTGTGTGTGGAGTAGAATGTGTAGCTGTATTTACAGGTTAAAGTTTTATCATGACTCTCATCTATTATATTAGATTCTCAAAGCTCACCTCCTCCAGTAATGCCTGGAATAATCCAGACTGGATATAGATTAACTGATTAACTGCATCTCAGGAACAATAGCTCAGCCTTGGTATCAATTTTACTCTTTCTATTTCCTCTCCATGACCTTCCTATCGTTAATTTTTATTTGTATTATTTTGTATTTGTCCCTTTCTTCTTGTAAATTCGAACATTTATTTTGAAGCCTTCATCCTTTCAGATCATTCACATGTTCCATCCCATTTATGAAACATTATGTTACAAGAGAAAATAAACCTGCCTGCTCTCGCTAACACAATAACAACACACACAGTATTATATGCAACATGACTGACACAATTAATAATAGAGGGACTTGCCATAATTTATCTTCAAATGCTGCAGTCCTGGCTCTCGCTACGTTAGCTGCGCATTTCTAACTTTGCTCTCTCGGTAACTCTGGCTTAACCTTGCAAAGGCTCTGTCCCTAATCCAGCAAAATGTATAAAACAGTGCTCAAGTCTGAATGCCAGAACAGCCCTGTTAGCTTCAAAAGGGCTTCTTTTTGCCTTAAGTTAAGCAGATATATAAGTGCTTTGCTAGCTTAGGGTCAAAGTGTTCAGCACCTTGTTGGACTATGTCTTATCTACCTCCTCATTAAAGATACATCAGAACATTTGGCATGTCTTTATCAAGCAGAGAGGTGCAGCCAATTGACTTTATGTGACAGCTAAAAGTAAAGGAGATCAAGGGAGCTTGAGAGACAAAGAAGTTAGGTTTTGTTAGACTCTGAAATGAAAGAAAAATAGCGTTTTGACAGCCAGTAAAAGTTGTTTCTTGTGCTAGAAGGATTTTATTTTCAGAGGACTTTAGATCAGGACTTTTTGAGAGATTTGGATGTGTGGATGGAAGCTGGACTAGAGCAGAATTCGTCTGCTTATTTTGTTGTCTATCTTTTTGTTGCAAGTACCATGACCTTCCGCAGCGCTTTGAGCATAGACTTCTGCAATTCCAGGCCAAGACGCGTGGAAGAATTGGGAGCCTTGTAGAAAGTATTAGCGAGGCTCTCACATAATTTTGACAAGTGGGTTAGAAACACAGCAAGGTGCCTGCTGGGCTTAATATTGGGTGAAACTAGAGAGCAAATTTACAACAAGAGGCCAATGATATGACGTGAATCGATCTCCAACATTTCCAAAATGATGATCAGTGAGAAATTTTCTCTTTTGGCTGAAACATTAGCTTGATTAGTTCTCATGATACAAATCAAAAGGTCATTTGCATTTATATTTCTATTAACGAACGTATGAAAAAACCCTGCATTACATCTGTGCTTTCTCTTCTGCTGTAAGGTTAGCATGTGAGGTTGATGGACCCTTTTGTGCCATAGCAGAAAGCTGTCAGGTCTTAGATGAGGTTCTGCTCTCACTGCAGGATCAAACAGTAGATGAAAAGGGCAGGGTTAAGTTTTTGGTGCTACCTGTGTTTGTCTCATTGGGTGTTCCTCTCCTGAGGAGTGGGAACTAACCATATCCTTTGTCTCCTGCTCATTGTCCTGCCTGTTGCGTTGCAAGGAGACTCTGCTCCCACGTGATTGTGCTGTATTTCATGCTGTGAGACCACTATCACAATTTTTTTCTGGAGCCTAAACTGTCGACTGGGTTGGAGCAGGGAAGCTGTGCCGACAGTGGTGACCCTTGACCCACCAGGATGATGGCCACGGTACATTTTTGGAGATCCTGAGAGGTGGAAAAGAGGTAATAAGTGTTGATCCTCAGGTGATGGTGGCCTCTGCTGCAGGGACAGAACTGGAGTCTCCCAAGGACAACTCTGTTTGGGGCAGATTCGGGCAGTTTTCTCTTATTTGATGCCCGTATCAGTAACCATTGTTCTGAGATGAGAAGTCTCTCCTTCCCTGAGCTAGAGGTCTGCACAATGAACAGCCTGGTTTTCCCACACTATTTTTTTTCCCATAGGAGAAGATTGTTTTCTATCTGTGCTGCCTTCTCTACATCCTGAAGCTTAGATACAACTAGAAAATCCTTTTTTTAATAAAAAAGCCAGCATAAATGTAAACCATGCAAGTGTCAGGTTTACATTTATCCTTATAAGGCACATCAGCAGGAGATGAGCGTTTCTGCTAGGCTTATTTATTAGAGTGTTCTGCACAGCAAAGGAAATATCTCCAGTCTTATTTTCAGGCTCAGTGAACTCCAGAATGTATTTGTGAGTTTTCCAGTTATGATGACATCAGCATGGAAACGCGAGGAAGGGGACTCGGCAACAGCAGGCAGCTTTCCTGCCTCTGCTAATTTACTGTATTTCTGAGAATTAGATCCTAAACACTTGAAGTATTAACAACATTTCAGCTCTTAAGTAAAACTAAAGAAGTCTTTTCATCTTTCCATTGAGTGGCGGGCTCCTTAAGTAGATCACAAGCTTTATGCTGCGTTGTCTGAGTGAGGAGGAAAACTTTAATTGTTCCCATCTTCTAGTGCAGGTATTGATTAATAAAATGTATTAGCAAAGATCTTGGCCTACTTTTTGCACCATCAAACAAGTACTTAATGACTGTATTACTATGAAAATGGCATCGCTTCAAAGCATTGGATTTGAGCCCCTTTGTTTTTGGCTTTCATTTGATTTTTTTTTCTTATCCCATTATGAACAATAAAGTTTCTGCTGTACTTTAATATTATGCAGCAGAAGGGAGGGGAGGCAGTGAGTAGCTCTTACCTGAGGGTACCAAACTCGGCCAAGCTGGGAGCTGCAGGGCCTGGGACGTCCCCCGGTGGGAGGATGTGCTGCCAGCTGGGGAGGCTCTCTGCAAGTGCAGACTGGTCAGCGAGCAAATGTTAGATGGTAAATCTGTGTAATTTACTCTAATTCAGCATTTGGTGGGGAGGAATACCAACATGACTCACATGCTGAGAGGGAGAAGGCGTGTTTATGAGGAACATAACTAATAGGTCTGTGTAAGATAAAGAATGCTGCCTCCCACTTCGTTTAATCGTCTTTTCTCCATTGGGTCCCATTTGCAGTATCTCACTTATTTTACACCCCTTTACAGCTACCAACCAGCCTACCTCCTCCCACCCCACACCCCCGTGCTCACCAACAGCTGTGACACGTTGTGCATAAAGTGCCCCTATTTTACACGCTTGCTGAGTGGCCAATCCATGTGAGTTGCACCGATTTACCACTTATTGTCAGAGCCCCATAATGCTCTCAGTTTTTAAATACATCACCTCACGTTATAGTTGGGAGATCTTGGAAATGCTCCTTTCGAAGCCTCAAAATGCAACTTGACTCAGTCTTGAGAAGCTTCTCCAGTTTGCACCTTGCCAGGCCACAGTGTCGTACTAAACATTTGTTCTACAGCTCTTGGAGCGTTAGTACAAAATTGTTAAGACCTGACAACAATTTCAATTTGATGCTTTTGTCAAAGCTATCTTTGCCTGTACCTGCTAATGTGTCCAGCCAGGCTGGCAACCGAAGCCAAGCAGGGCTTACGGTGACTGGAACACCACCACATTTCTTGCTGCAAAAAAAGCATTACTGCAGAGCACTTCATAATCCGTAAATCTGGAATTAGGCTCAAGGTTTTATAGTACCAGTACTGGGAAGTCCCATGTCTGTAACTGAAATATGCACCGTGGTGACAATAGCAGTTGGATATTATGCAACGCTTTTGCATCCCATGCTGAAAATTGAGGCACAGAGAAGAAGCTGCCTTCCACACCAGGGAAACCCTGAAAATGTACCCCTGGCTGAATGGTAGTCGTAGCTGCTGGGCCGCACGCAAATACAGTGTATGTTAGCCCACCTTTGCAGACACGTAGGGGCTGCACAGGAGTGGCTTTAGTGCCTTGTTGTGGTGGGAGGAGTGGAGAGATGTGGTTGTGTGGCTTAAAATAGCCAGAAAAGGACCCTTAGTCCTTTCTTGCCTTGTTCCCTTCACATTCACAAATGTTCATCTCTGTCTCTCCTTTTTTTTCCATCCTTCCTAGGGGCGATGACTGACAGATTAATATATGTCTAGCTACGTGTCTTAGAAATCAAAAGGAAGGTGCTGTCAGAATCGCTTGTCAGAAAATGAGATTAGGCACACTTGTCATTTGCTGAGGATTGCAGTCTTTCAGAGATAAGGTTGCATTTAATGAGTGTAAAAAGCCTCCTTGTGAAAAAGGGGGTGGTGCAGGAGCTAGAGAATGATTATTTTTCTGGTGTCAGCTGAGTGCTTTATCATATAACTTGATACTGTGGCACCCTGGCAGGCACTGATAATGGCTGCTGGGGCTATTGCACCTCTTCAGTTGCTCTGCAGCTTCAAAAGTGATGACTTGTTACCTGCTTTTAAACTCCTCTTGGATGTCGAAACCCACTATCCTAAGGGAAAGTAGCAAAAGCATGTAGTGTGTTTTAAAGAAAGACCTGTGAAAACACACAGCATAAAGGGAACGTGCTAAATGTATAGCCACTTTCCCCAGCAAACTATAAAGAATACTCAGCGGGTTTCAGTGAAATATGGAACTTGTCTGACAAGTGAAGGATAACTAATGAGAAACAGAGCTGTATCCCACTGAAACCAATTGTGTTTTGTTATGGAAAATATTTATCAAGGTTGGTTTTGTGTTTTTTTTTCATTTGTTGGTTCTCCTAACAGTGCCATAATAACTCCTCTTAGGTCTGTTATTCAGTATCTCTCATATACATCTCCGTTATTTAAATCTGCAGTGGGGTGGGGTTTTTTGGGTTATCAATTGGGTATTATCATTTTGTTCATGAATATTTTAGGTGAATGTTTCATTCATCAAAGTAATGGTCATTCTTTTGCCAAGTTAATGTCTTTGTACGGTTTAGAAGCTGGCTAAACGTATGGATTTATTGTCCATAATGTACTATCTAAATATAAGGTGACAGTCAAAAAGGGAATTTATCTGTTCAGCAGAAGAGACCGTACATTAGCTACATGTTTTCTGCAGTCGTGTCTCCTTCCTTGGCATACCTCTTTTAAAATGATCCTTGGAAGAAGAGATTTCTGTCGTATATTCTTCTCATCAAATGAGATGTGATTTTCGTTATTTTGCTTGAATGTTAGAAAATGAAAGAAATTACTTGATTGGTTTATGTTGCTGATTCAGCATTTTCAGGGCTAAAAATGACCTGAAAGACAGAATGGGATTACAGCATGCAATAATGGATGCTTTATTCAGTGATAAGAAAGTCCCCTCTTCTGACTGAGAAGAGGAGAATGAAAAATATTTCTCTCTTATTAGTGGATTCAGTACCCAGATATTGACAGACAAATTAATTTGAAATACTTCTTCAGCTGCAGAACCTGCTGGCAGGCAGAAATTAGGGGAAGATAATGGCCACATCTTAAAAGAGCTGCATTTATGAAGTGTACTCACAGGAGTGCTAGTGGATGGGGAAGAATTTATATTTTATCTTCTTACTCAGCAATAGGATCTAACTAATGTTCCCGGTTAGACTGTAGCGTAGGCAGCAGCTCAAGAGCCCAGCAACGTCTCTAGGAGCCAAACCCAGCTGTCCCACGTTCCATCATAGATTGAGGAACTCAGAATTCAAGCCACAGGGAGGTGTACAGAAGAAGAGATAAAATGCATGTATTTTCTGATTGAGAAGTTATAGCCAGGAGTCGGTTTGGGGATTCTCGCTCTTCATGGCTGGCAGAGGAAAGGAAAGACAACTGTGATGTTCACCTCAAAGCCTTCATGCTGTTTGGAGAATCTTAGGGGAGAGGAGGTGGCTTCACACTTGTTGGACAGTGAAGATTTCTCTTTGGTACAGTAAATGGGTTCAGAAAATTGTCAAGCCTCCTCCAGGAGTGCAAAGCCAGGAGAAATTCTGTCCTCGAAAGGAGTGGAGACCACTCAGGATTTTATAGGCTCAGCCCCATAAGGATAGGGAATGGAGAGCAGCCCTATTGTTCCCTGAGCCCCACTTTTTCTCTTTGTTTCCATTTGAAACCAAAAGCATAAAACTGCCTGCAGAGCGGTTGCCTTGCTGTTCCTCTAAATGAGAATTCCAGCTTTTATGCTAATTCAGTTTCAGGTTTCTTTGAACCTGCAGTTTATGGGCCTCTGCTTAAATCTGCAATCTGTTCTGCATAAAAGAAGGGATTACAAAGTGGTTTAGTTTTGCAAATGCTGCAGAAAAATAAAAATAATAAAAAAGTTGCACTGTCATTAATACGCTCTCGCAGAAGTTTTCTGCTTTGTCAAATGAAAAGCTTTGCTTACACCGAGAACTTACCCGGTGACGTTACACAGTCCAGTAGTTCGGTTTCCTTCGAAAAGGTGCGTTTACTCCTTGTAGCACCTTTCTCCCTGCCTTATTTCAGCACAAAGAACATGAGCGCTCTGTCTCTGCGAGAAGGGCCGTGGAGAAGGCATCGCTTTCATGGGCTGCCAGGAGCCCTTGGGGCCGGTGCTGCACTCATACAGCAGCGCAGAGTCCGGCCTCCTGGAAAAACCCGGCCTCATCACGATTTGCTTTTATTGACATCTGTTGCTACCTTTTTACGGCATCAGCCAGCGGTGAATTTGTTGTTGTTAGGTTGCTCTCAAGAGCAGGTCCTTTTCTTGAACCTCTTTAAAGCATGATGGTTTAAGTACTTTCTGGTTGGGACATTATGCCATGGCTTGCTGTTCAAAGTCATAAAACCCCGCTGATAGCTCCATAAATTCTTTTCTTGGAGAAAAGAACCTGCATCTCCTATCCAGTAATGGACAAAATTATGCATGTTTTCAAAGCGTTATGGAGGACTTTATAAGGCATCGTAATCACGTTCCGAACGCAGACACCATCGTGTCTTCTGGAAAGATTAGCTGCTTAATGGAAACATAAATGTTTCCAGTCTTTCATGGAGTACCAATGAATTGGAATATCCAGTTTTTGTGTTGCCAGGAAAAAGCTGCAGAACCTTCCAGGTGAGGTGAGGTTTGCCATAAATGATTTAATCCAATATCTTCTGCTGTAATTTCAATATTCATTTGCTTCTTGTGCCAGAGATGGGTAATTCTTCTTTGGAATTACTCTACGCCTTGGAAACAAATGGCTGCTCTGCTGCCTGCCATCTAGGCGGCTTTAGGTCATTTTTATAACACAGTTGGATCTGAAAACCTCTTTCAGAGAGTGAAAGATCTTAAAATCACTTTTGATCCAAGTTCAATGCACTTCATTTGGCTGCTGTTATGGCAGAAACAAATGTCAATGCTGACGGAGACCACAGACAGAAGAAAAAAATTCTGGCAAGGTCCCACATAGATAAGAGACAGAAGGTTTCAAAAACCCATCCAGGCATAACCTAAAACACAGGGAAGTATTGCTGTCAAGAGAGGGGGAGGCTTGATCTAAAGGCCATCAAAATCATTAGGAGGTGGTGGGGTGTGATTATTTTTTTTTCCCTTTGATTTAATTGGGCTTTGGGTGAATTCCTAAACTCCAAACTTCTCATTCAGAATTATGAAACACATTTCATGCATGTGTAATGTTCTAGCAGGAAAATAGAGGACCTCTACTTATCTCTAAGGCACAAATAATGAACATAATGAGGCCCACAGCCCTGCCAATAAACCTTAACAGCCCCAGGGACATGAGTAGGTAAATGCATTTCTGATTTTGTGTATGCTGAGATTTCAGGTGTGGCGTGTGGTTAACGTTTGAAAAATCCAGTACAGACAAGCCTGCAGTTTAAACCAGGTTAAATTTATCAAATTAAAGTCTTGTGAGGAGTCTAGGCTTTAATTAGACCAGGTCTTGCCATGCTGAGATGTGGAAAGTCTTGACCAAAGTGCTCATAGACTATATGAGCTGCCACACCTTAATACTGTGCATTTAATTCCTTGTCCAAGCATGGTCTCATTGTCCATGCGGTCTCCGAGTCCTCTGGCTGTTGTGCAGGGAACAGTTTAGTGCCTTTATTAATTAATTTTTGGTGGAGAGTGAAAACTGCACTCAGGCGCATTTCCTTCGCTGAGCTCGTGAAATAGCCGATTGACCGCGGTGGCTTTTAGTGCCCGCTGTTCATTCTAGAAAGCAGACGTAAAGCCATCTCTGTTGGGTTTCCAGAGGAGGAGACGGAAACCATCTCGCTGATGGCTCAGGGTTCTCTTTGTAATGTATATTTATTAGGAGATGCAAAAACCTATGAAATTGTAACTGCCAGAGTCGATGCTCAGATATGTTGTAGAAATCCAGGGATAACCCTGTGAAGGTGGACAGCTTCAAAGAACTCTTACGTCTCTTACTGCTATAACCAGGAGCTGAAGTTGGCCACATCTTTTTAATTTTCTGATTAAGACGTTTTGTCACAGTTTTACCAAAGTGTTCCCCCTCCTGATCAGACACGCAGCGAAAGCACTGCAGGGTTCAGAGCCGTGGTCTCAATCTGGAGCTGTTGTGGGTGCATTAACCTCCTGCTTATTGTTGTCATTTCTGTTGTGATCTTCCCACGTGGCTGTTCAGTGGAAACCATCGCAGCCAGTGTGACAGTACCTTAAATGATGATTTTTGGGAAAGCTGCCGTGTAATGCTGAGGAGGAAAACTGTTCCTAAATGGATCATGCAGTGATGGAGTGACGAACAAATAAGAAGAATTTGAATAAAAGCCTGTAGTTCTACGTCGGTGATTGGTAGCAAGTCTTCCTGAGGAGTTTTGTGCTTGTGTGGGCGGTTCAGGCCGTACTTCCCTCCCCTCTCATGCAGTGCTTGCCGTGGGTAGGACTGCCAGAGCCAGCGCGGTGTTTGGAGCACGGCTGCACCCGGGTCACTGTGCCACTGCTTGGGGACAGCTCAGAGCAAAGTGCCCACCTCAGCAGCCGGGGCCTGGGAGAAGGGCAGTCCCTCTTCATCTCACATCATCCACGTCCCATCCCTGAGGTGAGCTCTAGCTGGGCCAGGACGTGAGCAGGTCTTTCCAAGCTCCCCTTGGATTTGGGGTTTGTAATGCTTCTCCCAGCTCAGATGAGGCCAAGCACGTCCCCACAGCCATTGCTCTGCTTTCAGTTTCTGGCTGGTGTAGGTAGTTTCCATCTTTTCCTTAGCAGAGTCACCTTCTCCAGGCTGAGCTCCGCTGCAGGGCCTGAGGTGAGTAGGGTTCGTCAACCCCATTTCTGAGGATTTAGCTCAAATCCAAGCAGAGCCCACTGGAGTTTCATTCCATTAGCACTCCTAGTCCAGCATTGGTTTGGATCCAATTTCAAGATTTGAAATCTTGAAAACACTCCCTGGGCAAGGCCTCGGGAGCCCTTAAGGCTGCTGTTAGCACCTATCCATTTCTCAGGAAACATCTCGTCGGACGTGGATACTGTGCAAATGAACACAACTGCCACTCATCTTTACCGTTTGGCTCTGACTGCCGTGCCACAGTGAATAATCATTTATATAATAGTGTAGCTGTGCATTTATTTTCTGTGGTGGCTATTGCTGATGGTGCACAGCGCTTAAGAAAAACCTGCAGTGACTCAGAGATCCATTGCCCGTTGACAATAACATTTGGGGGTGGATGGAGAGTCAAGAGAGTCTCTGCGAGCTGAGGAGCCCTGGCCCCACCTGCAAGCGTCAGAGATCGGTGTGTCGCCGGGAGGTACAACTTTACCAACAGCTGGGGGTCTCCACGGAGACCACCCTGCTTGAAGTTGGGCGACATATATTTTCCAGTTAAAAAAAAAAATCCTTTAAAAAAATTCGCTAATTGCAATATGATGTTTTCGCTATTTCATGCCGCGGAGCTTTAGCGACCGATGATCGTGTGCGGGAGCCGCCCCGGGGCGGGGGGGACTGTCCGACACCG
>NW_010392614.1:0-21223 GCF_000710305.1 Buceros rhinoceros silvestris
GGGGTTGGGGGTGGGGGTGGGAAGGGGTCAAGGTGGGAAGGATTAGGGGTGAATTGCATTTACTTTCTTGTCAGAGTAGGAGGAAGAACAGAAATTTGAAGGACTGGTATTTTCAGATTTGGCCTTCTGATTCTTAAGTCTGGCAGCAGTAGCACCCTTCAACCATCTTGGATGCTTTCTCTAATGACAGTCAGAACACTAATCTGATGGACTAATCTGATGGATGACTACCTTAATTCCGAGGTTCTAAACAGCCGTTCTGCCCACAGCCTGGAAAGAGAGAACTGAGTACGGACCAGCATAGCTGCGGTTATGTTGATCTTGGTTTTACAGAAGCATTTACATTGAATGCTTTGTCATGGATGCTTAGATCATCTACTTAACAAGAGTGATAGATCTGCCAAAATTACTGCCCATTTTTTTTCCATTTAATAAGCTCCATAACCTGATATACGTCCTTACTATGACACCTCCTCCTCATATGAATGTCTGACTTGCAATGAAACGTGAAGATTTGGGTTCTGTATATTAAGCCACATTCTGAAAACAATAGCTCATTCTGGAATACCTTACAAGCCAACAACATGGCTAATTAGTGATAAAGAACTGCTTTATATTCCTGTGAATGTCACTCAGGCCATTTGACAATGACATACGATAGCTGTCAGAAACTCCTTAGGAGAGTAGAGTCTGTTCAGTAAACAGCGCTGTTGGTTATTTGAAACAGTTTCATTATTAGGAAGCCTGGGTATTTCTCTCCCACTCCCATATCCATCTTGCACTTCTCTGTGTGGTTGGTTTGCTTTGCAAAGAAATTGCCTGAAGAAGCATTAAAGCTAAGTCTGCTCTAAGTTGTCATATTCTGTTAAATATTATCCTAGCATTGCTTGGTTGCAAAGCAAAAGAAATGATGGGTCTGTATCAACTTAACTCTGCTGCCGATAACTGTCTATAAATACTGAAAGATTCTCAAGGGAAAGTGAGATGAAAAGGCACAGAAAAACCCCTTCATTTTATGTATGACTTCAGTGTTTCCTGTCCCTAGCAAGAAGAACATAGTTACTCCAGAATTAGGTGCTGCTTAATCAAAATCAAAACCTAGAAGTGCAGATAGTTGAAAAAACCAAACCAAACCAAACCAAACGAAACCAAACCAAACCAAACCAAACCACAGTTTACTAGACAAGTTGCATAGGAAAGTGATATGACTTGACCAGAATTAACATGACAGTTCAACTGTGTCCTCCTGGTTTGTTCAGAAATGGACTTACTCTGGAACTGCGGTTGTATGTGATAAAACCTTTTGTAAAAAGCATACTCCACTGAAATTCATAGATCTAAGCTGAATCATGGATTTCTGATTGGCATTGGCATGGATTTATGTATTCATTATCTGCATTTAATCATACACAAAGAAACCTTGATCTGTGTGATTCACAGCTTCAGCTTTTCATCATAAATTAAGACTGATATCAAGAGTGAAATCCTTAAAGTCTTGAAATAATAATCTTTTGAGTCTTTCCAAAGACAGTGGTTTCCACTCAGATTATCAGCTTTGCTGAACATGCTGATATGTTAGGTTAATAGTTAGTAAAAAGATAATGAGTTTTGTATATCATTTATTAGAAAACGAGTTGCTTTGAAACATGATTTTCATTAATACCTGTTCTTTTTACAGTATTTTCCCCAACTTTATTAATAAATTTAGAGATGCTCTATCTAATTGGATGGCTTTTGGAAATAATTCTGTTTTCACATCTATTTCTTTTTTTATCTCTGAACGCACACAGTTGCTGCCTAAAGATCTTACGCATGCTACACAGAAGGTGTGTATTTTCTAACATGATGTAAGTCTGTATCTGAAAGATATATGTTTATGAGTCCAAATAGGATACATTTGGGGCCTAAAAACTTTCAGAATTTCTGTAGCAAAACCTAAATTATGTACATCCACCCTTTGTATTTACCATTGCTCCAATTCTCTTTTCCTCTCTGCAGTATAAGGAAGATGTCTGTAGTTCCTCACTGCATGGAAAAACAGAGGTGCTTAATGTTTTCTACAGTCCAGCTGAGGTGGCAGTAGAAATATGCCTAGACTGTGGGGATTTCTGCACAGAATAGCAGAGAACCAACTGAGTTAGACCAGCGATCTCTTTGGTCCATCATCCTGTCGCTGACAGCCCTAGCATGTCAGAGAACGAGAGCAGAACAAAGAGATATATTCTCAACATTCAAATATTTTATGAGAATGAATGCAGAACACAGAGGGATAACCACCTCTCTTGACCAGCTGGATGTGCAGTGTTTGATGCACCCCAGGATGTGTTTTGCCCTCTTGGCTGCCAGGGCACTCACTGCTGACTCACACTGAGCCTGCTGTCAACCAGCAACCCCAGACCACATTCTGCAGGACTGCTTCCCAGCCACTCCTCTTCCAATTCATAATTGTGCCTATTCTAGGTACAGAGTCTGGCACTTGCACTTGTTAAATTTCATGCCACTAAATTTCATGTCCATTCTCCAATCTGTCTATGTCCCTCTGCATGCCAGTCAAGACATGGTTATCCCGCTGTACTCACTGTTGATGCAGCCTCACCTTGAGCACTGTGTGCAGCTCTGGACCCTACAATTCGAGAAGGATGTGAAGGTCCTAATGAAAGTAAACTGTAGGAGAAAATCAGAGAGGAATCCTTAAGAGCACAAGAACTGAGTTTAAGCTGGTTTTATAATCTGCAACCTTACAGAGGTGTCATATTAGAAAATCTGTTTTTTCTTTTTGTTTTTTTTATCCCCCTCTCAAAACTCCAAACTTTAGTTATGCATCCATGACACTAAGTAGTGCCCATGAGCGACTGTTAATCTTTTGCTTCATGTTCATGCGTTAAATTTTATGCACTGTTAGCAGTGAAATGATGACATTAAGAGCAATCAGTCTTCCTTTGCATTGTATTGGATACAAAACACTGGAAAACAAGGAAGAAAAAATGAATATTTGAAAAAGACACGGGATTAAGGTTGTGTTTGCAAGACCTCTGCTGAGCATTCAACCTTCTCCATCTCCATCTCTCTCTTTTCTAATGGCTAGGCCTTCAGAAGTGAACTTCATTTTGCGTTGAGACTTGCTTCATAGTACAGCTCTTGTGTAAGTGACAGATTTAATGCCAATAATGTCAATAAAACTGGAAAAGAAGTTGTCGTTTTGAAAAAGACAGACATACAAAGTTTCCAAGTGTGTTACACTCTTAAAAGCTGGTATGCTTTATCAAAGCCCCATCCAAGTTACATGCGTACTTTTAAAATGTGGGGGAAGAGGGGAAAAAGATAAAGGAAGACAAAATGTTTTATTGGCTTCTGGAAGCAGACAGATTTTTATAAAATCTCATAAATAGTTCTGTTACCAGCATATGGACTTACAGAAAGGTGTTTTTTTTCCATTCCAGCTTACAGACATCTGTTCACGTTTACTGGTGGGAATTCTGGGATTTAAACAGCCATCTGCTTCCTACTGTAGCAGCTCAACAACAAAGGGAATTTTCTCAACTAACAAATAAGAATCTTTGACTATTATAAAGGCACTGTTAGGAACATATGCTATTTTTCCTTTTAACCTTAGTCAATATATTTTTCAATCCATTTAGATTGGACTGATTTACCAAAATGAACTGAATAAAGTGTTCAGCATTTCACGCAGGGATTCAAAACTCTAAATAAATCTTCAGGTGTGCTGCCATTGTGTACTTATGCATGAGCACTTTCCTGAATTTCACATCTAGTAAAAATGAAGAAATTCAGTGGTGGTGTACTATATTTGTTTGAACAAGATGGGGAAAAAATCCACAGGGCTTTTCCAGTAGGAAGCAAACGAGGCCCAGGCTGCCTAGGAAGCGGAAGGTATCTGGAAGCTGTATGGCTGTCTCTGTGTACCATTCAACTTAAGCCTAACTGGTCAGGATGAAGTATGAGGATAATGGGGTTAGACAGTTTCTGACATGTGAGCTTCTGTTTGTAATAATCAGAGTAGGCATCCTTTATGATAAATTTATGGGCACTGTGTTGTGTATTAGCTTCCTATAACTGGCAAGTACTAAATATAATATTAAAAGGATCAGTCTTCCCCACTTCCCCCTCCACCCTCTGGCCATTCAGAGTATTGCTTTAGTATGTGAATAATCATATTACACTTCCAGGACATAATCTTTCCCTGAGCACTAAAGAAGATCTTCAAGGATTAATTCGGGGACTGATCTCCATTCAAAGTATGTACAATATGCATTAAATATATGTTTAATGAACTGAAATAAAGTTGGAAGTTACTGTCAATACAGAGGAGATTCAAACAGAGGACAGCTAAGGTGACCTAGAAGAACTCAGAAGTTATAAAAAGGGGATATAGCACAAGGACATGAAGAAGAATTTCTGCCATTTAGAAGCTATGTATTTATACATTAAATGATTCTGATTCTTGGATGCAAGTTTAAGTTGTACCCAACTCAAAGCTCACATACATCTGTGAGATTTGTAATGTAGTGTGTATTGGTTTTGTTACTACACGTTGGAAAGATATGTTCCAAACAAAGGCTGACTTAGAAGTGACACCTAAAATTCAGTTAGCACTGGCTTAAAGGAGGTTAAGAAAAGATGGGTATGCTGTCCACTAATTCTGCAGGAAATAAGCAGCAGGGGGAGTAAAGTGCGTAATCTGGAAGGTGATGCTGGCACAAAAGCAATAGGTATAAGCTTGCTATGAAAATAATTTATAAAACATATTAGAATCTGGAATAGCTTTTCAGCGGAAATGGTATGAACAAAACCCAACAACCTTCTGAGAGACTTCGATCAGTTCATGAATGGGATTAAGTGATATATTTCACGACAATGACCCACAGTGGTTTCTTATAAGAATTTGGGGGATTGTCACTCCTGCTCTACTCTGCTTTGGAGAAAGACTGGGAAATTCTTTGTGATGGACTTGCCCTCAGGCCATGAAGATGTGTAAGTTGTCTCTTGTTAAGTTCTCTGTCATAGTTTTCAACCTTTCTCTTCTTATCTTTTCTTTTTCTTTTTTCTTTTTTTTTTTTTAACATTTTTGCATTTGCTACTTCTTGCTCCATTTGTAATTACATCTCTTCTCTCCAACAAACATCACACGGTTTGTTTGGCATGTATCTCCCCTCCTCCCTGTACCCGTACTTACCCAACTTAGCAAAACTGTTAATGGTGTGAGTTGTGTCCAGCTCTGGTTGTGCATTGAATTGTTTAAAGATATCCTCTGCAGATGTCTTTTGCCTATGTTCCCTAGAGGACATCCTGAATCTTCCGGACATAGGAGTCCATCTTTTGAGAGATCTGTGGTGTATCCACACCTCTTCCACTTGTGAACCGCACACTTTTAAAGCTACCTTATTAGCTGCCTGGGGGCTAGTTTGACATCTAGCTAGATGGAAATTACACAGATAAATTCTTGGCTTTTAAAGGGCTTCTAAGGATCAGGAAAAAAAAAAAAGAAGTTGTGAATATGCTGTTTATCATTTTGCTATGGGTTTAGTACAATCTGCAGATCGCCTGTGTCCAGAATTCTTACAAGGCTACTGACATTCTTAAGCCATGTGTCCAGTTATCATGAGAGACCAAATCTCCTGATGCTTCTTATTGTACATGCATAATGGATTTCCCCCTGTGTAATTCTGTCTAGGGAGTTTGGGTGTCCAGGTTTCCTACCATATTAAATCATATTCACATGGTTGTGGGTAAGTTTCTGTGATACGGATCCATGCTTATTTTACTTGTACTTGGTGTTGGTCCAAAAAAAATGAAATGAAGCCCATCTTAGTACAACTTTTAAAAAGTGTAACATTTTGTAATTATTGAGGATAAAATCTCCACAATCCACCCATTTGCTGGACTTGAGCTTGACAAACGTAATGCAATTCAGAATTTCAAAAAACAGTGATTGTTATCTAAATAAAGTATATTTCATTACAAGTTCCAGTAAACCTGCTGCTAGATACTAGTAGTGGGGCACAAAAATTAAAGCATCGTGGCCAGCCTTATGTGAAAGGACAATGGAAGTAATTTTCTTTGCTCTCCAATTCTCTACAGACAGGTCATACCATAACATTTATGTTGCTTTTACGTCTGTATGCCCAGCTGGGGTTTGGTTGAGATTTGTGTTTGTCACTCCAAAGCATACCATTGCTAGACATTTCTACCTAGGGTCCTCTTTCCAGGTCTGCTTCAGTTAGACTAGTTCTACTGTGATTAGAGGATCACCTTACAGAGGGGATATCCCTATTTTACTTGGAAATGGGCATATAATCTAGAGTTTTGAAAATAACTATTGACTTCTGAGGAGTTAGCTGGGATTTTTTAACAGCACTGACTCCCTCAAAGATCTACGCTTTTCTTACCCACAAGATCACCCAGAAATCAATATTCATTTTTAAATCTTGGCCACTGTTATTCATGAATTATATTTCTCTCCGTCCACACAAAACCTTATTAATGTACTGAATTACGGCAACTGGCACAGCTTGTCAGTGAGAAGACTGTTCACTCTGAAGTCACCTAAAATCAGTGGATGTTGGCCAGAGGGTCCCGAGAATACATGGGAACATCCTTCCATCAGTATTAGAGCTAGAAGATTAGGTACATCTCTTGTTTAAGCTCTTTGGTGTTGGGCCTGGGAAGAGGAAATAAGGAAGGTGAACTTTTTACTACACATACAACAAACAAAAATATTTAGGAGGGAATGGTATGCCTCCGTTTCAATAAACAAAACAAGGCAATTAAAAAAGAAAAAAAAGGGCTCAGAAGAATTAAAAGGACCATTAGATGAGACAAGTCTAAGATGCTGCTGGGATCCATGAGTGTGCACACAGACCCTGACACAGAATTCTAAGTGGTTGCTAGAGATTAACTGTCATTTAAATACCACTAAAGTTGTCCATGCAGATCCGCATTTAATATCCTACTGAGATGCATTTAAAACCCATTAGCAAGATAATATTCATATGCTTCATAGAAAGGACCTGAAAAGAGTAGATTTTTAAAGAGATGAATCCTCACTGGTTTTGCTGGGAACTTGCCTAAGGAAGAACAGTCTCTGTCAGTACTGGTGAACAGGGCCAAAGGGCCAATCTCTTTTGGCAACCAGGACACAGCAAAGAAGCAAGCCCTTGAATTTCTTCCTCTCAGGGGAGCCTAGAATGCTGCTGCCCCTACCCAGTTAAGCAACTTTCTCAGTGGAAACCCATTTACTTAGATTTCCCATGCTGGAACAGTCTACTCAAGGTCTGCCGCAGAAACAGGTCAGAATGTGAGGTCACACATCTTCATCTAGTTGTGCCTGAATGCTTCATAATGTTCAATTGTTTATGTGGCTGTTTTTCTTACAAAACACAGAACCTGGAAGTTTACAACAGTTCGAGTAACTATCCAGTACAAACTCCACCCATTATTTTGACACATTAAACTACATAATAATCCAAATTTGCATTACAAAATTCTGACCTTCTCTGTGCAAGACCCACAGCCAAACAGCTGTTTGATTACACATGCATTATGAATTCCACACTTTGTCACTGCAAGGGGTCATCTCCTTTGCAGGAGCAGCAGGATCAGGCCATCACTGATCCCAAGGTCATCTTGCATTCTGCAAGGCAGTGTTTACAAGGGGCACAACCTCCAAGTTATGTAAACCAACGTTTTCTTAAAGCCATCACCTGTATCACAGCAGCATCAGTTTCCCAGCACTACAACAGCATCCATTGCCGTTGCAACAGAATCTCCCTGGGATGGTGGCCATATATCTTCCATTTTTGTAATTTCACTTCAAGGGAAAGATCGATGTATAGTCACACTCTGGAGAGCCGTTTCCCGTATGTCTGTTCAATCACTGTAAGCAGGGCAGCCTGAAAAAGCTCATTTTTCAAGCCTGTCACTGCCCTCTGTTTCCCCACCAGTGATTTTGGGTTGCTCCCTAGGGCAAGTCTTTACCACTTTCCCTCCCTTGCAGCTCTCTGTCTGCCCTGGTAGCAGCCCGGGGAAGCTCAAAGCCCATTTGCAGCTGTTTCCGACTGGCTTCTCTGGCTCAACTTTAGTGCAACATTCTCCTCTTTTTTTTTTTTCTGGCCTCCACTCCCTGGTTGTTGCCGAGGTTCCACCAGTCCCTTTGATGAAGGGACTGGTGGAGGTTTCACAGAATCACAGAATGACAGGGTTTGAAAGGGACCTCTGAAAATCATCTAGTCCAATCCCTCTGCTGGACCAGGTTCACCTAGGGCAGGTTGCACAGGATTGCATCCAGGTGATGTTTGAATGTCTCCAGAGGAGACGCCACAACCTCTCTGGGCAGCCTGTTCCAGTGCTCTGCCACCCTCAAAGTAAAGAATTTTTTCCTTATGTTCAGATGGAACTTCCTGTGTTCCAGTTTGTTCCCTTTGCCCCTTTTCTTGCTGCAGAGACCACTGAAAAGAGTCTGGCCTCATGCTCTTGACACTTGCTTGACATATTTAGATATGTATAAGCATTGACAAGATCCTCTCTTGGTCTTCTCTTCTCCAGGCTAAACAGACCCAGGTCTCTCAGCCTTTCCTCTTGAGAGAGATGTTCCTGTCCCCTTACCATCTTTGTAGCTCCTCCATTGGACTCTTTCCAGTAGTTCCCCATGTCTCTCGAAATGGAGAGCCCAGAACTGGACACAGAACTCCAGATATGGCTTCAATAGGGCAAAGTAGAGGGGGAGGATAATGTCTCTCACCTTACTGGTCACACTCTTCTTAATGCACCCCGGGATAACATTGTCCTTCTTGGTCATGAGGGCACACTGCTGGCTTATGGTCAACCTGGTGTCCAGCAGGTCTCCCAGGTCCTTCTCACAAAGCTGCTTTTCAGCATGTCAACCCCTCATCTGTACTGATGCATATGGTTATTCCTCCTTCAGTGCAGGACCCTACACTTGCCCTTTGAACTTCATTAGATTCCCCTCTGCTCAACTTTCTTGCCTGTCCAGGTCTCACTGAATGGCAGCACAGCCTTCTGGTGTATCAGCCGCTCCTCCCAGTTTTGTATCATTATCAGACTTGCTGAGGGTGTGCTCTGTCCCTTCATCCAGGTCACTGATGAACATGTTGAACAAGACTTGTCCTAGTACTGACCCCTGGGGAACACCACTAGCTATAGGCCTCCATCTAGACTCTGTGCTACTGATCATAAATGTCTGAGCTCTGTTGTTCATCCAGTTCTCAATCCACCTCACTGTCCACTCATCAAACCCACACTTCCTAAGCTTTCCCGTGAGGATGTTGTGGGAGAGAATGTTAAAAGCCTTGCTTTTTGAAGGTGAGGTAGGCAATATCTGCTGCTCTTCCCTCATCTACCCAGGCAGTCATGCCATCATAGAAGACTATCAGATTGGTCAGGCATGACTTCCCTTTGGTGAATCTATGTTGACAACTCCAGATAATATTCTTTTCCTCCACATTCTTAGACGTGACCTCCAGAATGAGCTGTTCCTTTCTATGGGTGGAGGTGAGTCTGACTGGCCTGTAGTTTCCTGTGTCCTCCTTGCCCCTTTTGAAGGTTGGAGTGACACTGGCTTTCCTCCAGTCCTCAGGCACCTCTCCTGTTCTCCATGACCTTTCAAAAATGATGGAGAGTATCTTAGCAATAACATCTGCCTGATCCCTCAGCATTCATGAGTGCATCCAATCAGGGCCCATGGATTTGTAGGTGTCCAGCTTGCTTAAATGATCTCTAACCCAATCTTTCTCAACCAAGGGAAAGTTTTCCTTTCCCCAGACTTTCCCTCTTTCCTCCAGGTACTGGGATTCCTGAGGGCCAGTCTTAGCCGTAAAGACTAAAACAAAGGTGGCATTCAGTATCTCCACCTTCTCTGTATCCTGTATGTGTCACCAGGGCACCCACCTTATTCAGCAGTGGGCCCACATTTACCCCTCTCTCATGTCCTGCTTCTCAGTCGGTTTTGTGTGTTTCTCTCCCCTGCTGCTGCTTTGCTGCTTCTCCAGCCTGGTCCTCTATGGGTCATGGTCCTCTTGGGGCTGCTCTTGCCCCACCATGGGTGGGTCATAGCCCCTCAGGTCTGCCCCTGCCCCGGTGCACGGTGCCCACTCCCCTCACGCTCTCCAAGCCATCTCCTCTGACTGCAGAGGTTGTGAAGCACAGTGGTGGGTGGGTTTTGTCAGTCACAGAGCTGGCTGCAACTGGCTGTAACCAGCTGTGGTGGGCGCGAGGCGGTGTGTGGCCTCCGCTTGCCCCCATGTACCACTGCTGGGAGTGGGGAAAGGTGAACTTAGATCCCCAGAGAGTATTCTGTGGTCCCTCCAGTGGGGTGTTCTGTAGTGGGGCTCTGGACATGGACACTGTTCTACCTGCAGTAAGCACTGGACCACTCATTGCTCGAGGGACAGTGAGCCAACGGGGGTGTCCTTAGTCACTAGAGTCAGAGGAGTCTGTTCCTCCACGGTCCGGAGAATATTTACATGATCTGAGAGAAACTGAGGGTGTCGACAAGGGAAACTGTGGGAGCCCCTGGTCAGCAATGATGCAGAGCGGGGTACAGAAAACCCTCATAGAAACAGAAAGGTAAAGCACAATATAGAGAACTGTGCATGCAGCAATTTCATTTCAAAAGTCCAGTGGAGTGAAAGGGGAACAGTTAGCGAGCAATAAAAGGAGTGGGGGAGTATTATATATTTTCTTTTTCTCAAATTAAAAAAAAAAATCTGTAGGAACTATCTGTACTTGTGTTTCCCTCTTGCAGTTTTATAAAATTATTTTTATTAGAGTTATCAGATGGCAATGTACTTTTTCTCACTAGACCTATGTACTGTTGGTAGCTCCTAAGTGATTCCTAAACTGAGTGCTCCTTTCAGACTTCAATACAGACTGCAGAGCAGTTTGGTGCAATTTAATTCCCTGTCTTGACTCTTTGAGAGGCAATGACAAACTATTCTCTTGACTTGGATGGCAACAGATTTGGATTCTTACTTACTAAGAGTGATATAGTCTTTTAGGTTGCACTCATATTGATCCTATTAGCTTTCTTAGCAGTTCATGAATATTTATGCCAACATAGAAGATACACAGCTCACTCGGTTCCCTTAGAGGGAAAGTTGTATTTAATTGGACATAGTTCAGTGATTCGCGGGCATCAAATAAGGCAAGTTTTTAACCTCATGTTTTTATGCTGAATAAGTCTCCAAGTAAATGTACAAGTGGTATGCTTTAGCATCTCCCCCTTTCTGTTTTCAGTTGAGTAGGTTGCTTAGAAGAGGTCTGAGCCTTAGTCAAATTCTGATTTGATTAATGAAAAAATCTATGCTATCCCATAGGGAGTCTCCAAGGATTGGAAATGGAATGAATTTTAGGCCTGCAGCAGGTGTTTGCTACTGTAGGAACAGATAACTTCTTTAATCCTGGTATCTTTTTTTGGAGAAAGATTTCAGTTGTTTGAAGTCTCATAGCAATACACAAATTGGGGATTAGATCCTTGAACACAGGAGGAAGTGCCACATGTAGCTGACTGAGGGCCAGGATTCTGAATGCAACTCAAAGCCTTTTCTGTACACTCCTCAGCCTTGTGCATTTTAGAGTTTTAATCATCAACACCACACTGAAGGGTTCAGTTATGCATATATGCACTTATGTATATATGCAGCACTTGGATTAATATGCCCTTCTCACTATCAATCGCTTGCTTGATTTGCATGCAGCTTTAGAAAATATTGTAACTTCTCACGCATGTGAGCTGCAGACTGAAGCTTGTAAGGTGTGTCAGACTTCAAACTATGTTACAGATGTCATTTTTGGTACTGAAGATACCACTCTACATACATATTGCAAAAATAGCAACAGCGTTTCCCAGCACCTGCACTGTTGTGGCCTTTCTGCTGTTAGACATGCCCTTATGTCTACCTGAACACTTCTCCCATTCGTAATTTTTGCTGGGGTGTGCTCTCACAGACAGGTTTCTGCCACAGATGGTGCTCAGGCATTGCCTTATGAGTGGTGCTTTGGAGGTTTTTATTTGGTGTAGGAATCTTCTGCTTAACTGCTGGGGCTGAGCTGATTAAAACTACACGATTAAGAGGAAGGGATAGCTGGGAATGCAACCCACAGAAAGCAGCCTGCTACCGCAGTGGTTTCACAGCTGGCTGCGTAAGTGGGTAGCTGACATAGCAAAGGTTGCTTTGAGTTCTGTTCTCTGCTCAGCCATGGCAGTGATTCCATGGAGGCTTGCTTGCTGGTCTTTGTTATTAAAGACTTCTGATTAGAAAAATTAAAACAGCAGCGTTCTGGCTACTAAGAACCTGCCTTTGTAGAAATGAAGGGAATAACGAAGAGAAGACTAACAGGCAGGGATAAGACACTGGGAACTGTTGCAGTGATTGTTTCGCAGCAAGCTCGTGAACTCTGTCATTCTCCTGCTCCACTACCCCATTTAGGGGTAAAATCCTAAAATGTAAGAAATTTTGAGAGTGTTTGCCAGATTTTTGTTTCACAGATTTTTTCAAGTAATTCTCGGGGGTGGAACTGTGAAATGATTATCCAAAGGGACAGAAAAAAAAACCCAAAAACCAAAAAACCGAAAGAACACTCCCCTCTTTCCAGGAACCCAAACATGCAGACTCCGAGATGGCTGGTAAATATGCCACATTAAGTTTTACAGCATCTCTGTATAATGATACAGAAGATTTAGGAGAGGCCAGGCTAACAGAAAGGAATTCAGCACAGAGGCTAGAGGAAGCATTAGCCAGGGATGGTTAAGGAGTGGGAGGTGATGTTGTGTGGTGATGTTCCGGAAGGGGAGTAAAGAAGCAGATGCTGGAGATCAGTTCAAGAGGAGACAGAAAACCATGAAAATTCAATTTATTTTACTTACCTTTTTCCTTGGTGCTATTTGAAATGAATTTTAATTTTGCCCTTTCCAAGGTCACAGGGTATCATCAGTCTTGATGAGAATCCAGGACTAGACACTGTAATGTTTTCTACCCGTCCTATCACACGTGTTACGGCATGAGTTTCCCTTGTGCTGTTTACAGAGGGTGTAGTGGTGCCAGTTAAAATAATCTCCTACTATATCACAACAGATGAAAAATCAGAAGGTTTTCTGACCCTAAGAGGTAGTGGTTTACATGCACTATTGTCTGAGATGCTGCAGCACTGTTTTGGTATTAAGAAGAGGTACAATGGGGCTATCAACCTGAGAAAAGACTTTTTCAGAGTAGCGCAGAAAAGCACATTACAGACAGTACAACACAAGCTGTCATTTTACAGGTAAAGCAGTCCAATGTTGCTTTTATTTCTTTTGTAGTGAAGTAGATAATGGTAATCAGTTTGCCCCTTTTAAAGTCGTCATTACTTTTGCATCTGTTCTTAATTATGTATTTGGAACCTGTGAATCTATCTGATGAACACTGAAACTGTCACTTTCATTAGTGGCAGCTAAAAGCTTTCACAGTAAGCCTACTTCAATGTTAATTCAAAAAGGATTTTGTGCTTTTACCGGGGAAGACAGGGGGACATTTGTCTGAAATCAGAATTTTAGCAGCTTAGAGTGCCTGGGCTGTCAGATGGTAGCTTGCTCCTTGCCTGTCAGTACAGTGAGTACCTGAAAGTGTAATGTAATAGTACAACCCATCACACACACATATATTTTCAAAAGGACATATGGGTGAAATGGTGTGAGGAAAAGCAGTAGAAAAATATTTCAAAGTCATACCACAGGCAGTCCACTAGTTGCTAGAGTTATTTAAGGAAGTGATGACATAAGTGCTGCCTTTGGCCTCTGATCTTTTAATGCGATCTCCTTCAGACAGACTTTTACCTTCTTCCTTTCCTTTTCAGTGTGTGTATTTATGTCTATTTTGGTCTTCTTATACAGTGACTTAGAGAGTTTTTTCCTTCTGGGAATGGCAGTCACTACTTCGTTCCAAAAAGCCTAAAGGAAGATCCATTGCCATGAGTTTTTGGACTCAGATACAAGATGAGAGAACAGTCAGATTGTAGGAGGAGAGAGGGCTTAGAACTAATTATCTTTCTTGAAAAGTGTCTTCCAGGCATTCTTAAATTAGATGTACAAAATGATCCATTTTATGAAAAATTAGGCTTCTGTGAATACTTGTGACTAGCTGGGCTCTCTGAATAGTCTTGGTCACACTCTCTGATCTTAGAGATGGAGCAGCTGGGAAGTCTTGCCAGCTGGAACATAGCGGAGATGAAGTCCTTTTTCACTGTACTGGGAAATGGTCTGAAGCAGCAGAGAGGAGTATTTTGGTTCAACAAAGAGAGCCTTGGCACTGCACTTAAGATAGATTTTTGCTTTTAATTTTCCTGGCAAAACTAAACACAGCACACCAAAATAATATTTTCTGACAGCTTTGGGGCTAAGTTCACAACTATAGTTCCAGTCTTACGGCAGGGGGCCTCAACTGATAATTTCCAGCAGCGTGGTAACGGAAATGTCAAAGCAGTTAAGGGATATGTTACTAGCATGTAATTATAAAACCTAAGTTTTTAAAAATGTTGTAGCTCTTTCAGGTAGATGGAGATTCTGGAGTGAGTGTTACCTGAAAGTCTTGTTCTTTCATTGTAGGCAGTATGATGTATAGCTGAATAATGGTGGTCCAACTATTGCAGTCTTTAATGCAGTCTCAAGAGCCACTGTTTCATTTCAGTGTTGTGCTTCTTAGCTCACCTACTTGGAGTAACCCACTTATATCCCTGATCTTATAATCTAAGTGTTCTCTGATGTAGCTGTTTGAATGTAAAGGTAGAGGGTATGGAGAGCAAGGGGAAGGAGAGACCTGAGTATTACATTACGGAGAACAATACAGACTGACACAAACCCAGGGTGCTTTGGTCATGTGACCCTGTATAGAGCAGGATGTTTCTTGACAGTGTTTCAAAACTGTTCTATATGATTCTGATTTTTTGAAGACACTGGAATGTCAGCTAATATTCTGTTTTAGAAGAAGAGTTGTGAATATAGGTGTCTGACATTGTTTCTTTCAGGCTTTCCATTCTCTCCAGTTTCCTACCATTTTCAGATTGGCTATGCAATCTGGATAGGTTTTCTCTCACTGACTGAGAAATCGAGAGATTTTTTTAGTCTGAGGAAATACTTTTAAAAGGCTTTACAGTTCTGTGGGACTTTGAGGGGATTTAAGGCTCTTACGCTTCTATTGGGAGGATTTAGCATCTCCTGAAGAGATGGCCCGGGATATCCTAGCAAGTGTTGTCCTTGACGATACTTAGCTGGTTGATATCCTTGTTCCTTCATCCTTTCCTAATGGGTCTCTCTTTGTGAGGAAACAGACTGTTGGAAAACAATTAGTCAAAGTATCTCATCCTAATAACATGCTGTGTATGGACAGGACCATTATCTAGTGGAGAATTTTGTTTTCCTCTTGAGGAGTATCTTTGGAAGATGTAAACCATGCTTTCCTACGGAAGCTTATATTTTCACCTGGGTATTACCAGGGCTAATTAAGCTAATGTTTGGTTGCACCTTCATGGCAGCCATATATCTGTCATGAAGTACTCTCATCAGACACTTTAAGATATCTGGTTCTTTTGTAATCCCTTTATTTTTGCCTCCTTTTGAAACAATTTATTACAGCCTTCACAGCACAATTATCTCATTTTGGAGTCATTATTACGTAATTTGAGCTATTAATAGAGTAACACAATCAATGTGCAGTTTTTCACTAACTATTTTGTTAACATAGACCCTAGAAAATGTGGATTTTCTTTTAAGGCCAGCAGGTTGGTTGTTCTTTCCACCCCCAGCCTAAGTTTTATAATGTTATAATGCTTTTAACTGCTTCATACTTCACAGGTGATGGTAGCAACAGGACTTGAGAGGTAGCAGTTGAAAAAGCACACTTCTGCTCATGACCTGCCTTTCCTCCCTTCCTTTACTGCAGTCTTTACTGTATACAGCTTGTGTACGTCTTGGTATCTGACTTCTGTGTCTAGGGAAATACTTCTTGGATAAATACAAGCTGAGGTAGCAGTGTTTTGGATTGTGGTAACTTTTGCCGTACTACATGTTAGTTCACAAAATATTTTGCCCAAGGCATTTTTCATGGCTGACTTTGCACTCTGAAGCTGATATGTGGCTGGAGATGTGTGTGTAGCCTTTTTGACTTCCTTTTGCTGTCCTTGATGACTTTGTGGAATCAAGTTTTTGCTAAGGTGCTAGTTTCCAAGTGTGTTTACATGCCACCCTTTACTCTCCTTTACTTATTTCTAACTTGCAGATGAATCTCATTTTTCCCTGCTGAGGCAGCTCAAGAGTTACAGTGCAGTAATTCTCACTCTCTGCTTCCTCACTCTCCAGCTTTCATCATTTTGATGAAAATGATGTGAACTGTTTTGTGTTATATCAGAGGCTTCCACAGAATTCATAGTTCAAATATATGTAGAGAGTTATGTTAGCTGCTGACAGCCAGCTCTTGTGGCAACCTGGCAATTCTTTTTAAGTTAGTGTTAATTGCTTCAGAAGAGACTGCTGAATATTGAGTGTGTCACCTTTGTGTTGTCCTAGCTTGGCTAGAGAAGCTTCTGGTATAATTTAGAATTAGGTTCTTAAGACAACTTGTTACTTTGGAACCATTTCAGGAAACAGCTATGTGGAGCTGCCCAGATATGGGAACATAAGGAAAATCTTTATTTTGAGGGTGGCAGAGTGTGGGGACAGGCTGCCCAGAGAGGTTGAGGAGTCTCCTTCTCTGGAGATGATAGTCAAAGTGTGCCTGTACATGATTCTGTGCAAACTGCTGTAGGTGAACCTGCTTTTGCATGTTGGTTGGACTAGATGATCTCCAGAGGTCCTTTCCAACACCTAACATTCTCTGATTCTGTGGGTTGCAAAGTGCTGCTTTCTCCAGGATTAAGCCTCCCCAATCTCTGAGGTGAGAAGGGTGGAAAGTAGCCTGGTGTGTGTCTCCAGCAGTGCCCAGCCCAGAAGTCTACATTAGTTGTTCATGGTCCTGTCAGCAGAAGAAATGGTAACCTATTACAATTAATTTAACCTTCTTGGACCTTAATTCTCTATGTTTTAAATAGGAGTGACTAAAGTTGATTCCTTTTCAAGGTGTTTCCAGGCCTGCTGATGGCAGGTGTTGTGGAAGAACTATGTGTGGCTAATATCTCCATCAAGCATGAAGTGGGTGTATGGGGTAATATGTTGTCATTCCTCTATTAATACACACAGTATGGCATCTTGTTTGGAGAGACACGGATTAGTAGTCTCCAAAGTGAGGTGTGCACTCCCCAGGGTGTGTGCAAAATGATTCATTGAGGTGTGGGGGAAAATACCGGAACTTCTATTTATGTTTCTTTATTTTAAATAAAAAACACAAGATCAATATTCATCTTCAGTAATATTTAATATTTGATATACAGCTTGACACTGCTGCTTGGTCACTTGGTCCATGTGTCAGATGGCCACATGTAAGGTATGGTACACGAGGTACCCTGAACGAAGAGTGGATGCTCCAAAATGTGGAGAGGTTGACAGTGGCATCTTCGCTTGTTCATTCACTTCAAGCATATTGTGATGTATTACAGTTTATGTGTGTCTGTGGATTTAAACATTATGTTATCTAACCCTCGAAAAATAGACAGGTGTCATATAAAAATTCCTGGCAAGGAACTGTGGATTGAATGTAGTACTAATAATGTGAGCACAAATGAACAAAGAGAAAACAGTAGAGCTGACACATCTCCTATTCCAAGTAAAAGCTCTTTGTCAGCCACATTACAAGGTAAAAACAATGATGTCCTAATCAGATCTGGCAAGAATTTGACATCCAGAAAAATAGGAATTATCGGTATTGAAATAAACTGAACTTTGACCCAGACCTTTGAATTACTGCATCACAAAGTGTTAAAGCAAGATTGTGAAAAATAATGAAGCATATTTGATCACGTAATTCTCCCTAAAAAAAATTTAATAGCAAATATCTATTTTGGGGGGAGAGTAAGGAGGGTTTTTTGTACTGTTAATAAATAAAATAAAAATTAAGCATAGTCTTTATTTCATCTTACATCCTTTTTCATTTTTGTTTTGCTTGTGTGTTTTAAAATGTACATAATACATCAGTACAGAAGTATATGTATATAATTTTTAAAGAAATAAGTATGCATATATTGGGAGTGCATGCTTACATTTTTTTACCAAAAGGCATACATGATCAAAAAAATTGGAGACCACTGATCTAGAGAATAAACTCTTAAACAGAAAATAACAGATTTGATCATTTGCCTTCATTCGTTTGGTGTCCTACAACACTCTAGACCGTTGCTGGTGTGGAGGATTTGAAATATTCCTGAGGTTAACCTGCTGATTTCACATGGGACGCTTCGGAGTTGGATCAGTTCTGTCAGTGTCCTGTGAGGCTGTGGTTACTCTGAGGCACATGTTGTGCAGTGTCCGCGTAATTAATTCCTCTAGAGAGCCTACGTATTGACTGCTGGTATTCAGCTGACTTCATTACTGTCCTTTTTTACATTTTAGTTTTTCAAAGTTAATGGCTTTGACTGAAGTGATTAGCACTGACCTTGGTGCCTGTGGCAAGGTTAAAATGACATAAAATGTTTTGGAACACAAACTTTGTCATGGCTCTCATTATGTGAAATACCACTGTATGAGTCGGCCAAGGACACCTTGATTAGTCTGTAATGTCCTTCTATTAACAGTTTCTTTTTTTCCCTAATGATAGATATTTCTGCATCCTTAATACAAGGTATATAACGAAGATTTATTCCTTCTAGAGAGCTATATACGTGCTTATGTATTTCTGACTGTATAGCAAATTTTGAACCAATGGTAAAAGACTAATGACCTGAGGAAAGTTGTGGAGATTCAAAACTTTGCCAGCTCTGAGTGTATAACATAGTGCTTTTTATGTTGGTTCTACATGCATGAATGTATAATCATGTATTTAAATGTGAGTATCAAACATTACTCTGAGATAATGAGTTAGCACATTATATTTTGAAAGCATTGCACAGAGAAATGCAATAAATGACATTTCATGTTCATTTCAGCTAACTTACCTGTTTTTATAGGCTCATCTCTGTCTTTTTTTTTTCTCTATAAAAGTCTAATGCTATTTCTGTATGTGTGTGAAGTAAATCTAGACCCACATTTATTAAGGGCACAACTTTGCATGCACCCAGACTAATTCTAAAATTTGAACTATAGATGTGCAAGTTAGGGGCTGAGATACTAGATTTCCGTGATGCAATTATAACTTCTGAGCAACGAAATGCCTTTACCATGAATAATAATGACAAGAGTAGAAAATCTGTATTTAGTGATTTTTTTTCTTCTTTTGTTTTTTGGTATTTTTTTTTTTTTTTCCTTAAGTGCCTTGTCTAATAGTTTCCATCATACTTGGTATGCTCTCTTCAGAGGTCATGGGAACATGGGCATAACTCATATCCATATATAACCAATACTTCAAAAGGATCTTGCTCAGATTAGCATAAACTGATATTGGGGTAATAGACTGAGACAGAATTATGCAAAATCTGTTCTGTACATTCAAGTTTTCAATCTTTTTCCTCTGTGGGTGAAAGTCACTACGTAACTTCTGGAGTTACTTTTCCTTATTTGGAGTTTCATCTTTGTGTGGTCTTTCTGTGCATTTTTCCTCTGGTTCACTGTAAAGGCCACTGTTGCCATTTGGTTAGTTATAAACCTGAAATACCTGTCTCTATATCACCTTTACCTGTACCTGTGCACCATTTTAATTTGCTTAGGCAACTACTTTACCCCGTAAAACAACTGTAAGGATCATACAGACCAAGCCTCTCCTTCCATGGACCCACCCCACCTGCAGTGATTAAAAATCTTGTGCTGGTTATCAGCCCAAAACAGAACTTCTAGGATGAGCTGTATCCATTTCTTCCGTACAGGTGACCTGCCTAAGGCTAGGCTCCAAAGATGGGGGCGGGGGTGGTGGTGGTGTGTGTCTCTAGAAAATGTTGCATTGCTGGACTCACTCAGCTTGTCCTAAAAGGAATTCAGGTCTTTTCCTAAAAGTAGAGGGAGGCCAGAGGAGAAATCATTACTGTGGTTGACTCACATGTCATGGAGGTATCTGCTGATTCTGTTTTCTAGAAAATGCACTGCCAAAATCTTCGTAAAGATCTACTGGGGAGTGGAAGGAGAGCGAGAATAAGACTTAGAGGATGTAGCTCGACAGAAACCTGGATGGTTATTTACTTGCCACTCAAACAGTGATTATGTCAAACTACTAGGAAGGCTTTCTACATTCTTGTTACAAAAGCTGCTGTTTCCGGGTTTAAAAATAGTTGTGTATTTTTCAAAGCTCTAGTCCAGTTTAATTTTTTTCTGTTGTTTTATAGAAGAAATTGTATCCATTCTTTATTTCAAAACTCATTCTTACCCCATAATCTCTTAGTTTTGTTAAGAAAGTTTGGTTCTACTCTCTTGTGGGGTAACTTTCCAAGGACTTTTTGATATTTGTATGTTTTCTTCTGTTTTGCTTCAGTTCCTGAAACCCCATCTACTTAAAATTTAATTGCAATACTGAAGGGGGTTTTCCTAGTGTTGTTGTGTTAAATATTTATATCTAATAAAGGGAAATGGTGGAAGAAACTGATAAAGCTGGGATCAGTTATTGTCACCAAATGATGCCCTAGGGATGCAGTGAATGTTTAATATTAAACAGTGATCAATTTCATTTCTGCATCCTTAGAATCTGAGTATAATCATATAATTTGTCAGTAGTTAGCATAAAATGACAGTGGTAACAATGTATTTGTAATAAACCAATTTTCATTTACAGGTAAATGCTAAAATATTGAATGTTGAGGGAGGAAATTAAACTCCTTTTCCCATCTGTTTCTGTGAATTCCCACAGCTATATTTGGAGTGTGGAAGCAACAACGTAAATTATGAGTAAAATGCATTAGTATTATTTAAGTAACATGTAGTGCTCAGCTTTTATGGGAAAGGAGAGTATCTGGTTACACTTTTCAATTTAAAATTCAGTTTCTAAAGGCATGGAGATTTAACTTTGGGTTTAAAAGCAAAACAAATCAGGGCCCATCCTATATTTCATCCTAATCCTGTAAGCCCTAACTTTTTCTCCAGATAAAGTGCCACTGAACTACAATACTGAGTACTTGACTCTTGCTGTTTCTCTCAGCCTTAGCTTCCCCC
>NW_010392614.1:21333-24937 GCF_000710305.1 Buceros rhinoceros silvestris
TGTTCTATAGTAACAGGGTGTGTCTTTTTGAATCGTTTGAGCTGAAGCAGAAGAATTAGTGCAGATTATCTTTCCTTTCTTACGCTTCAGTCTGTGTACGATTCTTGGGCTGAAATATGAAAATTGGAATGATAGCAGAAGTGGTACTTTGTGAAAAAGTAAAGTCTGGTTTTCGATAACATTTAGCTTAGTAAAACACAGATTCTCCAGTAATGGCAAAAGAACCCCAAAACTGAGCAGTTTTGGGGTTTTTTTCTGTTTTTTGTTTTTTTGGGGGTTGTTTTTAGATTTTGGGGGATCTGATTTTGGCAAGCCCTACCTCCCAGTGTCTTTCTGTCTTGCCCGGTCGAACAGGAGGAGGTTCTGCCTCAAGGTGCAACGTTCCAAAGCTTGCATTGATTTCCATTCTCTGAAACCTTCTTCAGCATTCAAGATTCTAGACTGCTTCTTGAGAAGCTTTTTGATTAGGCTTTCTTCGAAGAGCTAATTAAACATTACATACAAACAAAAAATGCCTGAATTGAGCAAAAAGTCTGGATTTATGGGTAATTGTGGACAACTTAATGTAGCAAGCTTTTCATTTAGCTGCAAAGGAAAAATTCTTCTGCCAACTAGATGCCAAATTCCACCTATTGCACCTTCTTCCTGCTCTGATGACACAGTTTGAATGTCGCAACTGAGTGACTGTTACCAGTATTTTTGCCATAGTTCTTTACTTTAGCCTTGTATGGAAAAGCACCATAGGAACATATAACTCAAGGAGGAAAAAAAAAATCCCTGTATGTTTTTGTATTTTTAGGGGTTTTAACGTTTTAATATGTGTAAGTGTAGATCACGAATAGTCTAGACCAACTTCTATGGAAGTGGTCTTGCAGAGTGCTGAGTGTATTTCTGGACTGTCACAGTTCATAACTTCTTTGTGGCTGATGAATTCCACAGGATCACCTCATACCTTATATTTCCTCCTGCAGATGGAGAAACTTCCTAAGCACTCTGAGGTACAGAGGGGCAAACTTCTGGGTTTTTTTAGGCCAAGGATCAAAATACTTCTTGCCATATTACAAACACAGAACTTTTCCTAAGTCAGTATTATTAAAGCACCTCAGAAGTGCTGGTTGCTCTATCACAGAGGAAAAAATGAACAAAACAGTATTTAGTTTCAATGCATTTGAGGAAACTTGAAAGACAGGTTTTCATTTATAAATGTCATTACAAGAAACATCGATATTGTGAATTAGCTTTTAATGGCAAGTCAGGCTACGTGCTGTGACTTGTAAGTATCATTGTTCATGTCTTCCAAAGGATCATGTGATATTGTAGCCTTACTAACATCACGATTCTGTCCAATGCAATTGTATACATTTCTTCCTGTCTGCACCACAACAATTTCATTTGAATCTCTACCTGTTTGTACTTAAGAATGTGGCCGAGAAAAATGGAAACAACAACTGAGACTACATTTAAAAGCCAAACAATGTTTTTTTTGCAGAGCACTTGTTCTCAGTTTTCCATCTTCTGAAAACCTTCTAATTTAAACTCTCTTTCTACTCAACCTGAAAGTTATTAGAAGTAGAGCTGCATCAGGGAACAGGGGGAAGCAGGGAGAGTTAGAATTGTGGGACTAGGAAAGTCTAATCTGCTTAGGAAAACTCACAAAAGAAGCTTTTGTCATTAAAAGCAAGCATTATCTACAGTGTCTTAGTCAGTGAAAGAGTCCTAAACTCCCCCTCCCCCCCCATTTTTTTTTTTTTAATGGAAAATGAGCCGTCTAAGGGATTTGGATAATCTTGAAAATAAAGTTATGCTCCTAAATTACTTGACACTTGATGTAAATCAATTTAATTGGACACAGATTATGCGTAGTTCCAGATCTTTATCATGAAAGAAGTCGGAGCATGGGAAGCAGGCATCTCTACTACATAAAATCTTACAGAACAGATGCTAAAGCTAGGCCAGAACAACCATGTGTGCATGAAACAACCATACTTAAATACATGGATAAAGGCAGCACCTTCTATAGAGACTTTTTACAAACTATGGACTTGGGCAACAAGCGGTAGTGCTGTCTTTCTAAATATGCAGGCTGGTATAACTTTCTGGCAGAACTCCTTAGTACCTAATAACTGTCTTTTGAAGCTTTTTACTTTCCTCCCCCTTCCCTCTCTCTATCATTTAGCATGCAATTTGCTGTCATAATGCCATGAAAGTGTTTTTACTGTCTGTCACCAAACTTAAAAAACCCCACTTTTTATGGTGTATTAGACAGAGGATAACATTTTTCTCTTGCCTATCTATCTAGCTTATATCGGAAGCTCCTTTTTTATTTTGAATGGGAAAGAGGCAAGGCTGATATATTACAATAAGGTTACAGCTAATACTCCATTAACTTATTTTTTAAGACTAAAATGATGATGGTCATACCACTTTTTTTTTTTTTTTAAACTATGGAAATAAGTCTGCTCTTTGTTCTCTAATTACTTTGTCCAGATGTTTTCATGTTGGCTTTTGTGTGAGTACATCTTGACAGGTTACTGCAGAAGTAAAATGACTTTCTTCTTGCAGAAACCCTAGGGAAACCTATGAGCAAATAAAAGTTAAAAGCGTATAGTGATGCTCTGCCATTAAGGAGAAAAATGGAGAGTGCTATTGAAAATGTTAAGAAAATGAAAGAGGCTTTTCTGTTCCACCAATAATGAAGCTATCATGTCTATGCATATATTTTTAAAAATAAAATTAAGTTTTGAGAAAAATAGCCTCAGTAAATGCAAAACTTCTGTCTCTAGGTAGTGGGGTGGAAAGACCAGGAGCCTCAAACCTTTGTATAAACTTGGGAGAAAGAGGAAATTATTTTGGTTGGTTGGTTGGGGTTTTTTTGGTTGGTTGGTTGGGTTTTTTTTGCCAAGGGCAGCATGTCATCCCTCTATAAGATTTAATCTTAAGTGCATCTCTGAAAGCACTTTTTGGTTACAATTTTGTGTCTCTACATAAAATCTACTTCCCTTGGCTCCCTTTCTGGTGGTTTGCTCAGGTTGCTCCCTATCACACTATCATGTGATGCCAGGAGGGACAAAAATCTGGTCAAATGCCTCTTACGGTCAGATGCCATGTTTTTGAAAGAGGAAGAAAGAGTACATTTGGAAAATTCCAACAGGAAGGTTGTAGCATCATGGCCTATGAACCCACAGAACTGAAGGCCCTCACTCTTTTAAACAGTAGTTTGTTTGGGGTTTTATTGACAAATCAACAAATAATGTAAAAAATATTGGGGTTTTTGGTTAGTATATTATTGGTTTTCTCATGGAATTCTGAGCATGTGAACACTTACTGTGTTTCTTCCGTAGCCTTATCACTTTAGGGAGGTTTATTTTAGCAAATGAGACCAAGCCCTTTAAAAATACTGGGCAGCTCGCCTTACACTTATCAGACTCTTAAATGGATGTTGAAACTCTGATTCAGATTGATCTATTATTGGATCAAGATTGGATCCAATTATTATTGGAACAGTCCAATAAGGCCAAGACTTTTGCCTGTATTACTCAAGTCCAGAAAGCCCATGGAGCAAAATTTGCAAGATATGGTCAATGAGAGGTCTGCAGTTTGAGGG
>NW_010392615.1:0-6899 GCF_000710305.1 Buceros rhinoceros silvestris
CGAGCCACCACTGCACGTTCTTCACGCCCGGGTGCGAGAGCTCGCAGGTGAATGTGGCTGACTCACCCACAAAGACGTCTGTGTTCTTTAAACCAGAAACTATGACTGCTGCTTCTTCTGTATGACAGAGCAAGAGAAGGTGCCAAAGGAAAACAAAACATGAGCACATACACGTTGCTTCCTGCAGAACCAGCCCAAGCAATGGTGAAAATTGTCCAGGACAGATAAACTTGTAACACTGTTCCAGGGGAAAAAAAGAGCTTAAATTCTTGTTAAGAGAATTAGAAACCATCCTTCACCTGCTTACAAGCGCAGTGCGTGTGTCTGCAGACACTGTTTCATCAGGAGGAGTCTCTACTCCACGACCAGGTCACGACTGGCTCTCCTGCACATTGCAACCATCTGCACTGATGTTGTACGAGTGGGAGGCAGAGGGGCAGTTTAAGATTTAAATATGTACTTCCAGTGCCTTAAAAGAGTAATAAGGGTAATAATGATAGAAGGTGTCCACAGTAACAACAAGAATTTCAGTATTGTTTATGACCATTGCTTCAGGCACGTGGTTTCCCAGCAGTACCACCCCCTGCAGCGGTACGCAGTAGAGTCGGGACTTTGGACTACTGGAACGGGTAAACACCGGCCCAACCTCAGCCTGGATGTGTTCATGTCTTCACCGAAGGCAGGAAAGAAACAAATGGACTTTCAGCTGTTGGCAGTGTCTGGGACATGACTGGCCAGTTACTGTCACAGATTTTGGAATAAGAAATCCAGGCAGCAAAATCAGAGCATTTCCACCACGTTTCGCCTTACCTTGCACGTACACAGAACACGTGGTGATCTCGTATCCAGTGCTGCAGGTGTAATCCCCACAGTCCTCAGGCTCGACGCCATGGATGATCAGCTCGGCAGTGCTGCCTCTCAGCTTCATCTCGTACTTGTCACTGGGCTGAACGACCACCCCTCCTTTTCTCCACTCAACGGGGGCGTCTGGCTTGGAGATCTCACAGTGCAAGACGGCTGTTTCTCCTTCTTCAGTCTCTACGTTTTCCAGCTCTTTATTAAAGAGCACAGGTAGTACTGCAGTGGAGAGGCAACTGCATCAGTGACAGAGCTCAGAGGTCAGAAACTTGCTCACACCTTCTCCAGCTTGGTAGTTTCCGTCTTTCTGAACCACAACTTGCCTGCTGGCAAGGCCGAGCCCAGAGCAGGAGTTTGAGTTGTGCCATAGCCAGACAGTCACGGGGATTGGGTGCAGGTACAATGAGGGTGTCCACTGCTGCTTCATAAAGGATTGACATGGACCACAGGACTTCATGTGGACACACATGCAACTTTCAGGGTAAGCCGTTAGAGGTCCAACCGTACCAATCACAGCATTTGGACATTTCATAGAACCATTGAATAGTTTGGGTTGGAAGGGACCTTAAAGATCATCTAGTTCCATGGGCAGGGACACCTTCCACTGGAGCAGGTTGCTCAGAGCCCCGACCAACCCGGCCTGGGACACTGCCAGGGATGGGGCATCCACAGCTGCTCTGGGCAACCTGGGCCAGGGTCTCACCTCCCTCACAGGGAAGAGTTTATTCATTTTATTGCTGAAAACCACAGACTCTGAGCAGGAGCTGTTTATGGGGGCTAAACTCAGGATCTAAAAGCATGGTCTTGTTGCTCTAAAATGATCAAAATTCGCTGGTCAACCTGGGCCAGGGGTGCACCTCCCTCGCAGGGAAGAGTTTATTCATTTTATTGCTGAAAACCACAGACTCTGAGCAGGAGCTGTTTATGGGGGCTAAACTCAGGATCTAAAAGCATGGTCTTGTTGCTCTAAAATGATCAAAATTCGATGATTTTGATGATCTTAAAGGTCCCTTCTAACCAGATGATTCCATGATAAAATCAGTATATAAAGGTATGAAATGAGTAAAACTATAAAATCGAAAAACTTAGCCACTGGAAAAAGAGCCACAGGTCTTGGGCTGCTCGGGCTCCGTTTGAAATGGGCCTGTTCTGGGTGTGGTGACACGCTCCAGCCTCTCGTGGTCAGCTGACAGACTGTTTCTCAAACTGCTCTTTTACGTACCCTCCATCAGCAGCAGCTGCAGTTTTGCTCCCAGCTCTCACAGTGAGATCAAAACTGCAACTGCAGAAATAGAATTTGGTTTAAAAGGTACAAGATTCTTCTTTGAAGAACCGACCGCAGATCAAACCCTTTCCTGCAGCTGTCCTTCACAGACAGAGCGTTGATGATAATTCGGGGCTAAAACTTCCACATCATCCCTAGGGAGAAGAGCCCCATCCGTAAGTTCTCCACCTTCAAGCAAGGCTTCTCCTACCTTTGACTTGCAACGATGCCGTGGTCTGCTGATCGCCCGAGTCGCACGTGTAATCACCCGCATCCTCAGCCTCCACATCATAGATGATCAGCTCAACGTGTGTCCCCTCTTGCCGGATCTCATACTTGTCACCCGGCTGCAGCACCGTATCTCCTCTCCTCCACTCCACGGGCACGTTGGGTTTCGTCAGCTCGCAGTGCAGCACAGCTGCGCGCCCTTCCTCCACCTCCTCGTTTTTCAGCCAGTGTTTGAAAAGCACGGGCAGGGCTGGAGAGGGGGAATGGCGCCAAGAGAAAAAAGTGGGGGAAGCAAAGCAGAAAATGGAGGGACATTTTATTTTTACGGTACTGATAATGCCATTCATGAAGTTTACGTGCAGTTCTGACTGCGTTTACCTAAGGACACCTGCCAAGGCGGAGGATGTGTAGGACTAAGCCAGAGGAGGAGGAGGGAGAGAAGTCAACCAGCAGGGAAAATTTCAGTTCTACAGGAGCTGCATTTCTCTCCCCATATCCCAGACTTCTTTTCACAAAGAATTCCCAACGACCTTAAATAACATCTTCAGAAGCCCAGCGGGTTTTTCATGCCCAGAATAAAACCCTGGGACAGGACAAAGGCACTCAAAGCATACACACCTGCAGGCCTGAGGCTGCACCACTGTAAGAACATGAGATCGTGCAGCCAGGGATCAACTACAGAATAATTTAGGCTGAAGGGACCTCTGGAGGACTTCCACAGATGGAGAATTCCTCTGCCGCTCTGGGTCCCAGTTCCAGTTTCTGCCCACCCCTTCATAGCCAGAAGTTGGGGGTTTTCCCTAATATGAATTTCTCTTGCTGTAGCTTGTTGTCACTTGCTGAATCTCATCTGTTTACTGAGTACACAAGGGAAGTCAGTCTGTCTCTCCTCTGCAGACCCCCTTTAGGAAGCTGCAGACAGCAGTGAGGTCCCCCCTCAACCTTCTCCTCCCCAGGCTGAACAACCCCAGCTGCTCCTGCCTCTCCTCATGCTTCATGTGCTCCAGCCCCTTGACAAACTTGGTGGCCTCTGCTGCGCTTTCTCCCTACCTCAACGGGTGTCTGGTACTAGAGAGCTCGAACGCCTGCCCTGCACACCTCTCACCGCTGCTGCACAAACAGGAGATCGTACCTTTAACCTCTAGCCTGGCGGTGGTCTCCCCATCAGCCGTGTGGCAGCTATACTGCCCCGAGTCCGCGCAGTTCAAATCGTGAATGACCAGCGTGTGCACGGTCCCCTCCTGCTTGATGCTGCACTTCTGGCTGGAGCGGATCACAGATGTGCCTTTCTTCCACTCCACTGGGACATCAGGCTTGGACACCTCACAGGACAAGTGAGCTGTGCCACCCTCCTGTAGCTCCAGGCTGTGGAGAGTCTTTACGAAGGTGACCGGAGCAACTGTTGGGAAGAGAGAATCAACACTGCGGCAACTGCCTAATCCAGCGTTGCCCCCAGGTCCAAGCTGGGTGCCTGTAGCTTCGTGTTGAACCAGATCAAAGAGGAACAAACAAAATAAGGTATTGACATGGCCCATCATTCAAAATCATTCTAGACAACTTAATTGAAATGTTTTCCAGAGTTTTTGTCATTTTCTGGAGTAAATAAGATCTAAAAACATCATAAGCAGGAGATTAATTCCGAGCGTATTCTTGATGCTCTTCAGCATTGATTCTGACGTGTCTCAGCTGCTTGGTTCAGGACGCCTTCATCCATTGGATGGTCTTCACAGTGTTTGCTTCACTCCATGGACTATAAAAAGGACTGAAACAACTAGCTCAGATGTACATATGTAACCCTTCAATACCTATATTAGGTTAGCGGACTCTCCCAAAATTTCCTCCCCCCAACTACTCCTCTCCAGAAGGTAATGCAGTGTCAGCAGTGCTTACCAGTGCCGCCTCAATCCCCCTTCCTAGGAGGCTGCTCACCTTGGACCGTTAGCTGCGCTGTCGAGGTGTGCTGCCCGACTTTGAAACTGATGGGCCCACAGTCTTCTACTGTCACCTTCCTCAGGATCAAAGTGTGACGTGTCCCTTGGACTCCGATCTCATTCATTTCATTAGATTGCAGGGGAACGTCCCCTAGGAACCACTGGACGTCCTGAGTTGTTTCCCGGGACAGCCGGCATTCAAATGCCACGTCTTCTCCTTCATAAGAAGTGATGTCCTTCAGCATCTCCACTATGGTTGCTGCTGGTTCTTTATGGAAAAGTCAACAGAGCTGACGATTACTTTTAAAGATGATGCTTCCTGGGTTAAACATTTCGTTATGCCCTTTCTTGGCACGTATGTATGACAATCCATAGAGTTATACTGTACAGGCTGTATGACAAGTATAGATTTATAATGCAATCCATGTACTGCAAAGCATTCTCAAGAGATTGTGATAGGTGACATTTACATTAAACCACCGAGTCACTGACTACAGACCCACTTCTGATGCCCTAGTGACCCAGTTCTTACCCCTCTGAAATCACTGTCATCTCTGAGATCTGGATCGGTTTGGGTGCAGGACAGCGTCTAGCTGTCAAATTACTCAACCCTGTGCCCTTGCCACAGTACCAAGCTCTGTTCATCTCTTCCCCACACAAAGCCCCACCTTTCACAAGCACAGCTGCAGTGGTTTGCTGGTCCCCTGTGTCACACGTGTATTCCCCGGCATCAGCTTCACTCAGGTTGTGAATTGTCAGCTCAGCCACAGACCCGGCTTGACGCATCTTGTATTTGCCACTTGGTCGCAGCACTGTCCCGGCCTTCTTCCACTGCACAGCGGCATTTGATTTTGAGATTTCACAGCTCAAAGTGATGGTGCCACCCTCTTCGGCTTGCTGGTTCTGGAGTGGTTGCGTAAAGATTACTGGCAAAGCTAGACCAAGATAAATCAGAGGAAAAAAAATTATGTTCCATTGCTGACTGTGTCACTGTCTTGTGTTTAATGAAACTGTGGTGCCATTCCCAATTTGATTCAAAATTCCTTTAAAACCCCAAAAAGGAATGACAAGAAGGTGCTGGATCTCCAGGAGCACTAAGCACTCTGCACTCCCAAAGGGTCACTGGGCATTGCACAGACCAAGGGATGCGAGTCCACGGATATGGACTCCTGAGCGTCTAAGTGCAAGTATCTCCAAGCGGGTACCAAAGTGACAACTCAAAGCCTACACCTAAATTCTTGGGTATTTGGGAATTGAGGAACACTGTTACGTAATGCCCCTCATTTCAAAGCTGGTCCCAGGAGAGAGATGAACGGTGGAATTCTCTGCACTGATGTGTATCACTGCTGGGTCAAGATGGAGTTTTGATGGTTGATTGACCATGTGCCACATGTGGAAGTTCAGTTCCTCAAGTCCAGTGCCCTAGAAGCACCTTGGTGACTCCACAGGTACGGCTGAGTTGGTATTTACAAGGGAAGGAGATGGGGTTCCAGAAATCAGAGTGAATCCACAGGAATCGGGTGGCAGATGTGTGAGAGAGAGATCTGAAGATCCTTGTGGGTGATGCAGAAATGGGTGATGTGTTTTGTGGGGCAGTGGGGGAGTGGCTGGGGTCAGCTGAGTTTGCAGGGAAGGCATCCCTTTGTGCAGCTACATCCTGGGGCTCTCAGGAGCCAGCAGAGGAATGAGGAGGAGAGAGAAATAAAGTCTTCGCGAAGACCTACTCTGTCAGACCATGTCACTGTTGATTCAGAAAAAAAGAAAAGACAACCACCCACCTTTCACCGTTAGAGTGGCTGTCGTCTGTTCATTGCCATTGTCACATGTGTATTTGCCGGAGTCTTCTGGTTTTAAGTGATGAATCTTTAAAGTATGGATTGTTCCCTCCTTCTTGATTTCATACTTGGAGCTTGGGGAAATCACCTGAGCATCCTTCTTCCACTCCACTACGGCACCAGGCTGGGAGACCTCGCAGCGCAGGACGGCCGTTTCTTCTTCCTGCAGTTCTGTGCTCTGCAATTTCTCCTTAAAGACTGGAGGTGGCACTGAAATTACAAACACAGCGAAGGCATTTCCAGAATCACAGAGTCATCTGGTTGGGAGAGACCGTTAAGATCATTGAGTCCAACCATTCCCCTGCACTGCCAGGGTCCCTGAACCATGTCCCTCAGCTCCACCCCCACACGGCTGTGAAACCCCTCCAGGGATGGGGACTCCACCACCGCCCTGGCGTTAAGATCATTGAGTCCGACCATTCCCCTGCACTGCCAGGGTCCCTGAACCGTGTCCCTCAGCTCCACACCCACACGCTGAGAAACCCCTCCAGGGATGGGGACTCCACCACCTCCCTGGGCAGCCTGGGCCAATGCTGCACAGCCCTCTCTGGAAAGAAATTGTTCCTGATGTCCAACCTAGATCTGCCCTGGCAGAACTTGAGGCAATTTCCTCTCATTTTGTCACTTTTCACAGGGGAGAAGAGACTAAACCCCACCACCCTATAACCTCCTTTCAAGGGAGTTGTGGAGAACAATAAGGTCTCTCCAGAGCCTCCTTTGCTCCAGGCTCAGCACTCCCAGATCCCTCAGCTGCTCCTCAGCGCATTGTGCTCCAGACCCTGC
>NW_010392615.1:7279-15866 GCF_000710305.1 Buceros rhinoceros silvestris
TCTGTGTTCGATATTGGGGACTTAAACCAAGTGAACGGCTTTTGGCTGAAACCCGCTTACAAATCTCTGTCGGTGTTACTGAAGTGCTAATCAAAAACTTCACAGATGTTCTAACTGGTTCAGGTGGGAGGCAGACTATGACCAGAGCAACACCTTCAAAGAGGGAAGGAGAAGGATATTTGGTAGAGAAATTCTTCAAAGCAGTGTTTAGAGAAAGAAAGACTCCAAAGAAGAAAAATTTAAAGAAGAAAAGGGAAGTGGAAGCAACGACTATCACAGCTCTGTCAGTCCACCCGCTGGAGCCACCCCAGTGGTATTTCTAGAAACCAGTTATCTTCAGGACCCCGGTGACATACCCACCGTCTACCCCTGGTGATGTCAGTCTGTGAGGACAGCACGTACGCTCTGAAGCACAAGCACCCTACTAATGCGTGGTGCCAAGGGGCAAATGATGGCCTCGAATTTATTATTAACGAGCAAAACGTCACCCACTGCTCCCACCAATCCCATTGCTTTCCCACAGCACAGAGAGCCCGTACCTTTTACCGTGAGCTCTGCTGTCGACATGTGGGGTCCCACTCGGAAAGTGATGGTGCCGATGTCCTGCTCAGTCACCTTCCTTAACGTCAGGGTGTGGATCTTCCCTTTTTCCACCGAGATCTCGTTCATTTCATTATTTTGCAGAGCAACATCCTGCAGCTTCCATTCAACGTCCCTTGCGTTTTCATGAGAAACCTGGCACCGGAATGTGACATCGTCCCCTTCAAACACCACCATGTCCTTTAGGCCGCTCACAATGGTCACGTCAGGCTCTGCAAACAGCCCATCGGTAGAGTCAAGCCACGAAAGGGAAAACACGGATCAAATCATAGAAGCATTGAACAACAGAGATAGGAGTGGGCTCCTGGAGGTCATCTGGTCCAGCCACCGCCCAAAGCAGGGCCAGCTCTCAGGAGGCTGCTCAGCGCCTTGTCCAGCTGGGCTTTAAGGACCTCCAAGGTGCCACAGCTTCTCAAATCACATTTCAAATGCTGCTGGTTCACTGCTTTCAGTGTACTTGGGCACATGACCACCATGTTCCAGTGAGGGGTTTTATTCCCTGCCCTTTCTCAGAGATACACTGAGTACTGACTTTTTTTAATTTGTTAATGATGTTTGATAACACAATTAGGTGAATCAGGTGTGAATGCTAGATGCCACATTCAGGATTTTGAAACTATCACATTTGCACCTACATATCTTCACAGAACAACAATAACACCTGATCCCCTCTCCTGCCTTTTTGCGGACAGAATTGCAGATACTCTGTGCTGGTGCTCCAGCCTGGCTGACCATCTGGTTGGCTCTGCGCTCTCAGCAGGATTTACTGGATTACCATGAGCACAGGGCATCTGCACTTTGCTTTGCTTCGGTCCTGCTTCCAGGACAGCTGGGCACCTGCAGAGCTGCGCAAAGATCATACAGACAGCCTGCAACAGGCAGAGGCTGCGGGTACCCCCAGTCTGCTGGGGCAGATCAACGGAGAGGCGGCACAATCTCCATCTTAGCGAACGCGGCGCACGTGCGTACAACCGAGGTCACCATCTGCACGAGAAATGGTGCAGCTGGGCAGGATGTAGGGAGCATCTCTAATGTCGTGTAGCCCGTAGAGATGCTAGCGGTGATTGTTCCACACTAGAGGTCCAACCTGAAAGCAAGCTCTGTCTGTAATGACGTTAATGCCAGATGCAGCTGCCGTGTGACTGGAAGCGGCGGATGGACCATCTGTTCATTCACAGGCGTACGATGCCAAGCAAACATTTCAAGCTATGAGTCAACAGCTGCCTTATTCTCCCCTGCTCACCAAGTCAATCTTTGCTTCGCTGTGTTCACTGATCGTAAGATTATTTTTTTATGATACCCTCCCTGTGCTCTGCGTTTATCACAGTAGTTTATCGCAACTGTTTATCGCAACAGTGACAATTAGGTTGTGAAATCTCTGCATCCTAAATGAATGTCCCCCCGCCCCAATAAACGGGTCTTGCCTTTCACGGTTAGTTTGGCAGAGCTCGTCTCATCTCCAGCCTTGCAGGAATATTCTCCAGCATCCCCAGGCTCCAGGTGATGAACGCGCAGCTCGCGGAGGGTGCCATCCTGCCACATTTCATACTTGGAGCTGGGGTGAAGGACGACTCCATCCTTCCTCCACTCCACTTCTGCGTTGCTGATGGAAATCTCACAGCGCAGCCTGGCCGTCCCTCCCGCTTCCACTTCTTCATTCGTCAGCTGCTGCTTCAGCCGGGGTTTGATGGCTGCAAAGTGAAAAGCAACCAATGGGCGATTCGTTAGCTCGAGCGCCAGGTCTGCACAACTCAGCACAGGGCACCCGGGGTCTGATGCTGCGGAACAAATTAGCTACATGGTAACGACAACCTTTCTTTTCTCTATAAACAGACCTGCATTCTGTACGTACAGACAAGGAGAGGATCACAAATTTCCCCAAATATGTTTGTTTCCCATAAAGTCAAGGGCATCCACATTACACCTTTCATACATCTGCTCTGGATATTGGACACTCCAACACGCATCAAGATTTTAGCTAAGCAAAACCTGGTACTTCCCGATTAAAGGTAGTGTAAATCTGTTTGTTCTTATAGAAATACCCATGACTTCCAACACCGTAAATGATGCTTTGAACACAGTTCTGATTTCTCTATCTTTTCAAGACCCTAGACCATCAACAGTGATCCTTCCAGATGTCGCACGCAAATGGACAACATTTATTCAAGTCGGGCACGGAATAGCCTCAGCCACCAGCTTGTCACTGCTGAAAACTAGAATGAAATAACCATCGTGTGTGTCTGTGCGCAGTTGTGAGTGCAGGAATCTCAGTGCTTGGGGTTCCTCTGCCTAAACCCTACTGTGACAACATGTAAGGCAAGCACTGAGCTCTCTCACTCGTAGTTGACCCAGTGGCTGCTTCATGGGTCAGGTTCAGCCAAGACAATCTAGATGGAAACGATCAAAGCCACAAAGTTGCACGCAACAGTTAGAGGCGACATTTCACAGATGGTGATTAATCACGGTCATTACTCCTGGTTTGCTGAACACAGTGTTCTCAGGATCTTCACAGGAAGGCGTCTTAAAAATTTAAATAAAATACAGAAATAGTAATTTTTAAAATGTTTTAGTAAATGACTTGTGATTAGTTATCGATTCAGCTGAGCCAGCCATGAATGCAAAGTGCCAAAAATAAAGATCTATGAGAATTTCGAAAGCCCCACGACGCAGAGTTCCTTGCTGTCATCAGTTTGAGGAGGGGTCGATACACTGCGCACTGAGCCGTACAGGCTTAAATCCCTGTTCTACAACTCCACTGGACCCACTTCTCTGTATTCTGCTTTATGACTGGGCACCTGCGTTCCTCGTTACCTTCTGGAGAGGGTTATTCACCAACAAATAAAAGAATATCATTCACACAATTGCACAGATCCCTTCTATCCTCTTTTCCGTGGCTACGCAAAGCTAACCATTGACTCTGAGGACTGCTGTGCTCTGCTGGTCTCCTGTATCACACGTGTAGTCAGAGGCATCTTCTGGTTCTACATCATGAATCACCAGTTCCGCTGTGCAACCGCTTAGCTTAATTTCGTATTTGGCGCACGGGAAGAGCTCCATGCTGCCTTTCCTCCACTCCACTGCTGCATTATCCTTTGTCAGCTCGCACTGGAATTTCACTGCAGCTCCTTCTTCTGCCTCCTTGTCCTTGAGCTCCTTTTTGAAAAGAACTGGCAGAGCTAAAGGGGAAAAAAAAAAAATAGAAGGAACAGGGGCTTTGATTGGAGCCTGAGTGAAGTCCTGGTTAACACAGTTAGACCAACACTTTGGAGAACAAGATGCAAGTGCTATATTCATAGGTAGGATCCATGTTTCCTAGTTGGCCTGGAGCTACGGAGCCTGAGTGAAGTCCTGGTTAACACAGTTAGACCAACACTTTGGAGAACAAGATGCAAGTGCTATATTCATAGGTAGGATCCATGTTTCCTAGTTGGCCTGGAGCTACCCGGAGATCTTGCTGCATTTACACTTATTTATTTCCTTTGTTCCTTGCCTTGAATCCTTCCCAGGGTTGAATTCTTTGAATAATTAATGCTCCAGTTGATCTAACAAAGATTGCAAGACTAAAGAAGTTAAAAACTCCATGGACAGCCTTGACAGATCAGGAAGGTCGTTCGTTGTCTGTCTCCAGGGTTTGGAAGACAATCTTTTTTTAAATACTCAAAGCACGTGTCATGTGAAATGTCCAGACGTTATGTTAAAGCATTGCTCTTGCTTTAATTTCTCCCCAGCCATAAAGCTAGAAAGTATTTCTTCGTAGAACCTAAAACTCAGATGCAGCACCAGTGTCATCCTCTCCCACTGTCACTGAAAAAAAGAAATCCTTGTCTATCGGATGAAAAGGAAAATATTTATAGGGGGAAAAAAAATCACGTATATAAAAGTGTTCCTTTGCATGTTGGATGGAATCTCTTGCTACAGGAGTCAGCTCTCACCCACCTACCTTTGACATTCAAAGATGCCTTGGTTTCCTGATCCCCAGTCTCACAGCTGTACTCTCCTGTGTCTTCGAGTTTGAGATTACGGATCAAGAGCTCTGCCAGGCACCCCCTCTGCCTCATTTCATACTTCTGGCTGGGCTGCAGCCCAACTCCTCCTTTCCTCCATTCCACTGTGGCACCGGGTTTCGACAGCTCACAGCAGAATGTAGCTGTACTTCCTTCCTCTGACTCCTCATTTTGGAGGGGGTACTTAAACGTGACAGGCAGTGCTGCAAAATTGGAGAGGGAAATGTTTTAAAAGCGGTTTAGTCCGAGAAGGACCCAATCCTACCACGATTCTTCAGAAATGACCTATTCTAACGATTCCATAATCAGCTTGGGCTGCAGCTCTCTGTCTTGATGGCATCCTTCTCGAGCCACTGCGTGAACCGAGAGCTGAGGACAGGTGGGAAATTAGAAAGATCTGGTCTTAGGGAGGGGTCCATAGAATGGCCTGGTCTGTGGTCTGGAGGAGTCAGACTTTCCTACCCAAGTGTCTCCATGCCAACAAAGGATGCTTTAGTCAAAGATCACTGGGACATGCTCTCTCCTATTGTTCCTCAATAAAGGTCTGCGAGTTTGCAATATTAAGTGAAGAATATTTCACCTCCCCCAAATAAAGCTTCTATGGGTGTATAAAAGATCGAGTCAGCATTCGAATCCCAAGAAGAGGCAGTACAGTAAAAGATGGCAATAAAGAGATAAACAGAAGAGGAAATTCAGATTTCAGGCAAGGTCTTGCTCCGGATGGCAGAAGGGGTGGAGGAAGACAGATGGAGATGCAGTTATCTGCTGTCAGAGTTTATAGGTGAGGCTCAGAGCCTCAGGTAATCATACAGCACAGTCACGTGTTATCCCCCAGCTCTTGCATCTCTTATCAGCCCGATCAGGCATCCCTTATGTCTACTGAAGCAATCAACATCCCATATTAACCATCAGCCTGCCTGGCTTGTTCCCTGTTAGCCATTCCCACAGGCGGCCACACTCCTTGCACTCAGAAGGTGGGAGGGTTCACAATGTTTTGACATCATGACAACATTTAATTGCTTTGATGCTGATTAATCCCTCCAGCTACTGTGGGCAGAACCTTTCTAACACGGCCACGTGTCACGCTTGAGTAGCACATGTATACTGGCCTGGACCAGCAGCAAAACAAATGAACGGCTATGGAGGACACCAAGCAACACGCCTTGCACTTCATCTCTACTGAGACAAGGGTCAACACTCCGCCTACCATGTACGGAGACCACAGCCGTCGTCTGCTGATGTCCGCAGTCGCAGGTGTACTTCCCTGAATCGTCCAGTTCTAAGTCATGAATGACCAACTCAGCAGCGGAGCCCTGCTGCTTCATCTCGTACTTCAAGCCAGGGTGGAGAGTAACATCTCCTTTCCTCCACTCTACTGGAGCCTTGGGTTTGGTAAGCTCACACCTCAGCGTTGCTGAACCACCTTCTTCCGCCTCGGTATTCTGAAGCTCTTGTTTGAAAAGTGCTGGTAGGGCTATAAAATAAAAACATAAATTTGCAACACACTACAGTAGGGGTTTGGGAAAGGGAAGGTAGAAGGAAAACAGCAGAAGAGCTCTTTTGCAGATGTCTCTAAACCTCAGTGCTCTAAATCCAAAGTACAAGGCTATTTCCCCAGAGAATAGGAATATCTGCAAAACAAGAAGAAACCCATTCCAAGAAGTCGCATTTGCCATGAAGTCTATAAAAGCTCAATGTAATGTATGATCTAAGAACGGCAGAATATTTTTGCTACTATCAAAGTAGCCAGCATGTAGCCCTGATGGCTGCAGAGGCACTCTGCAGGTCAGCAGGGAGCTGTAAGGGTTGCGATGGCCTTTTAAGGCAGGCCACTTGCAGGCGAGATGACGATTATCCCGACAGTTGCACACTAGCCAAACGCGTTTACTTCTGCCCATCAATTCCCGTTTTCTGCCTGGTCGCTCTGTCAGGCTGCGCAGACCATGCTGTTCTGCACCCCATGTGAACCACAGCCAGCTCTTCACCGTAAGTGACACTAAACCACGGTTTTTCTTCTCAGAAAATATTTTAACTTTCTTTTCCTTTACCCTTGACTGTCAAGGTGGCGGTTGTCTGCCGATCTCCGCACACACAGGTGTAATCTCCAGCGTCCTCCACATCCAGCTCGTGGATAACCAGCTTTGCAACAGCACCGTCTTGACTCATCTGATATTTCCTGCTTGCCTTGAGCACCTCCTGCCCTTTCTTCCACGCCACCAGGGCGGGTTTAGTCAGCTCGCAGTGCAGCGCAGCTGTCCCGCTTTCTACAGCTTCCACATCCTTCAGATCTTTTTTGAATTCTGGAGGCAGTGCTGAAGAGTAAAAGAGTTACCAGAGAGAGAGTGAATATTCCTTAAAAAGCAGCTAGATGAGGCCCTGGGAGAGAGGGGTACCCTAACGAGCCCAGATCCAGGACAGTGGGACACAACAGGAAAAACCTCCCCCAACTTCCCTGGACTCTGCGTCAGTGCAAGGAAAGGGAGCAGGACCAGCCCAGCTGAGGAGGACAAACACCAACAGGCATCTCTTTCCCCACTTCTGAGACAAGGAGGAAGCACGTAGCAAAGTCCAAAGGAACACAAAAGCCCACGCAAACAGAAAGGGAGTGGAAACAGACCACGGCAACAGAGACTTGGGCAGCTCTAAGGTCTGGAGGACCCTAGTCCCAAGGATAACTTTACCATGCACTGTTAAGGCAGCTGTGGTGGTCTTGTCTCCACAGATACAGGTATAATCTCCAGTATCATTCAAGTCTAAATCGTGAACTGCCAGCTCCACAACACAGCCTTCCTGTCTCATGCTGTATTTGTTGTCCGAGGTGAGGACGTGACGGCCCTTCTTCCACTGAACATGGGCTGATGCCTTGCTGAGCTCGCAGCGCAAAGTGGCTGTTCCACCTTCCACTGCTTCCTCACTGGTCATCTCTTCTTGGAAAAACGGAGGCACAGCTGAAGGATGCAGGTAAAAAGTATTACAAGCTGAGGATCTCTCCAGGGATGGGTGAGAGTGGGAAGTGACAGAGCGAAGCTGTGAAGGTTATGGAAGGGCGAGCATCAGCAACAAAGAGAGGAAAGAGAAGTGAACCGCCCTAGTGGGAATATCTATCCTCATCCTCTCGGGGGTTATGCTGGCTTCCTACTAGCAAAATTACACTGTCTTCAAGAGATTTACACCTGCTTTCTTCCAGTTTTCATGTAAGAAAAGCTAATAATATCACCTCAAGCTCCTTAGTTCACATGTGCTGGTGTCTTCCACAAACTTCATGCCTTCACACTCTCTTTTCTTACTTGCAGAGCAGCCCTGCTGAGCTCCGAGTGTTGGCAGAGCCCCTTACCCATCATCATTCCTTCTTCCTTGAGAAACCCTCGAAAAGATGCAGCCAGGGCTCACAGATTCCTCTTGACCCCAATGCAAATCTCCAGATGCTGAATGCCAGCCTGTCGTCTTGTCTCACAACATATTTTCCCCACTTAACTTACTAATTCTAATGCCCGTTGCAAGTTGTGGCCTCGAAATAAATGTGGTGACCTTCACTTATGTCTCTCTATTAACTAGGTGGGATCCTGGGATATTCTACCCGTTTAACAAGGTTGGGTATCTCAGATGTCAAGCTTAATGACTCCACAGTGGTGGAGCCAGGCTAGAAGGAGCCCGGTTTAGCCCCCCGGATTCGGCACGTTTCCCATCTCCAGCAGCGTCAAGCTGAAACACCAGTTTCGTCTGCACAGCAGCTGGTTCTTTTAATAAAATAAGGGCAGGAGAAAGTCATGGAAAGAATTTATTCTTTCCTGCTTAGAACACGAGTCTTCCAATGCAAATCTGTCTTTGTGCATTAGGACAGAAGTTGTGGGTGCAAAACCCAACCTAACATAACTTGGTACAGAAGAAATAGTAACTAAGTGAATAAACGGAATTGTGTTTTAGAGAACAAACGCAGGAAAGGAAGAAGAAAGTAAAGGGTTTATAGGCTGGGAAAGGAATGC
>NW_010392615.1:15940-37218 GCF_000710305.1 Buceros rhinoceros silvestris
GGGAGGTAAAGATGAAAGGACAGCGGGTTGCTGTTTAAGGAAAGGAGAAGACAAAAGGAGGGCACGGAAAAATGCAGCCCAGAATTGTTCCAATACACACAGCCTGCAGGTCATCAAAGGCAGGGAATGCTTTCAGATGAGAGGGACTGTGGTTAATAAGGTGGGACAGACAGACAACCAGACACCTGATAGCAGAGGACAGACGTTTCCTGTTAGGAATAGGAGGTTGAGGAAGTTTTTACCCTGTACTCTCAAGACAGCTGTAGTCTGCTGCTCTCCACACACACAGGTGTAGTCTCCTGCATCCTCCTCAGATATTTCATGGATCACCAGCTCTGCCTCGGGCCCTTCCTGCCTCATTTTGTATTTCTTGCTGGCTCTAAGAATCCTCTGGTCCTTCCGCCACTCCACCGGAGCAGCCTTGGTGAGCTCGCAGTGCAGGGTGACTTCTCCACCTTCTTCTGCTTCCTTGTTCCTTAGCTCTTTCTTAAAGAGCGGTGGCAGAGCTGAAGGATGCAACATGGACAAATGGTCATCAGAAAAACAGAACTAAAACCCTAATTTCTTTTTCATCCTTGGGATTACTTCCCCTCATGCCTCCCTTTTTCAGCCTATTATAAACGCACTTAGCTACAGCCAGGTTCAGAAACTCCAAAAGCATCTTTCTCTAAGCGTGACATGGTTTCACTCACTGTAGGAGATCAGTTCCCTGGGTGTCTGCTGCTTTTCATGGTGAAAGAACAATACGGAAAAATCCAGATCTTGAGTCAAGAGCACTCACAAATGACACTTCTGGATACAGCATGACGTTACCTACACAGGTACGTTTTCTTGGAGGCTGGTATTGTCATTTCCCAGTTTCTTTTTACTAAAAAAATTAGAGCCCCATCTACATGAAATCAGTCAGATTTTAAAATAAAACTACATCTGGTTTTAAATTGAAGTTTGAAGGGCCATTACATGTCGTAAGAATCCCAGGTTCTCATTATTCCCCATTTTGGGAATCAAAATCCAAAGACAGAACCTTCAGGAAAACTAATTATTAACATTGACCCACAAAGGTGCCTTGTGCACAATTACTGTAAGCGAGTACAGAGTACAAGTATTACTCCCCAAATACCTCAGGAAAAGTTCATATCTCAGGAAAGCCTGAGGGGAGTCCAAATTTTTTGGAAAAAAGTTGGAGGGGACAAAATTAGGTCTCTGACCAATTAAGTTCCTCAGAGCCAAAGACTGTTCCTCCATTAAAACTGGTATTCATTGCTGAGAGCAGAGCAGAACATCGGGTAATGAGATCATTAACGCAACTCAAGGACTTACTTCTGGATTGGTTTATTGAGTTCTAGTAGGATAAAGAAGAGTCTCGCTGCTGAGAACCTTGTCGCTGGTTGGGGTTTTGTTAATACCTAACTGCCAAGGTAGTCCTGATCCCCCCACAGGGCTGTGGAGCCCGGCATCCTTCAAACCTAGGTTAAGGGTAACAAGCTCTGAAATGGTAACTCCTATCTCATCTCTGCACCTCCGACTTGCTTAAAAAAATACAGCCAAGGTAGTCCTGATCCCCCCACAGGGCTGTGGAGCCCGGCATCCTTCAAACCTAGGTTAAGGGTAACAAGCTCTGAAATGGTAACTCCTATCTCATTCTGCACCTCCGACTTGCTTAAAAAAATACAGTATCCTCAGGAGCAGCCACGGCCGGGTCACCCAGCAGAGCGGCATCTCCTCCACCTTCTGTTGACTCAGCCCTGACTTCTCCACTGAGCAGTGCTTGGAGAGAAGAGGGCCTGTCAGACCAGACATATGTGTTCTGGAAAAAGCTGGGTGGCTGAGGAGAACCATGGGGATGAGGAGGGGAAAGGAGATAGAAAATGTAAGTGTCCAAGAAGAGGGGACTTGGACAGAAGTGTCTCATTTTCTCGTTTTAAAGGGGGGCTGGATTAACAGTGACCCCAGAACTTGCCCTGAGCTCTTCTTTCTCAGTAAGATAAGATCTATACATAGAACAAAGGAAGAGAAAGGGATGAAAACAACGATGAGTTACTGACCCAGGGCAGAAACAGCTGAATTTCAGAGTGCTGCCTGTCTACAGACCTATTTATCAAACTTAATGAGGTCTTTTTACCATGAACTGTTAAGGTTGCTGTTGTCTCCTGGTCACCGCACACGCAGGTGTAATCTCCAGCATCTTTTACTTCTAGGTCATGAATGACCAGCTCTTCCGTGGTGCCATGCTCTCTCATTTCGTATTTGTCACTTGCTTTGAGCACTTTGGACCCTATTTTCCACTGCACTGGAGCTGCTTTGCTCAATTCACAACAGAGAGAGACTGATGCTCCCTCTAGGACTTCTTCATTCTTCAGTTCTCCCTTGAAAACCACCGGCAGGGCTGGGAATGGAAAGTCAATAACAGCGTGTTTAAACTCAGACCTCTGCATTTGTGATCAACGACATGAACTCTCAACTGAAGTTTGAATCTGGCCAAGTCTGGGACTTTGGCCATTGAGGTTGAGGTTATCACTACGATGATCTGGAAAACTAAATTCAGCAGCAAGAGTAAGAAAAGAAATGCTGAGCTGACCGGTCAAAGTACCACAAGCTGGATGGATCCAAGATGCAACCCAAAGAATTTATGACAGGGCCACCCTCCCTGGGGACAGGACAGGAGTGTTTCCCAGGCGATATTCCCTCAAACGTAGCTGTCTATGGAGAAATAGTCACGTCCTCAGCTCCCTCTCCAAGAATATCAGATCAAAACTAAATGTCAGAACAAGAAGATCTCCTTTCCTGCACACAAATTAACTCCTAGGAAAGCCTGACAGGTGAACACTTCATACACCAACAGGTTGTTTCAGAGAAGCCAAAAATGAACAGTCATCTGCAGGATGAATTTACCATTCACGGTCAGAGAAGCCGTGGTGCGTTGGTCTCCGCACACACAGGTGTAATCTCCCGCATCCTGCAGCTCTAGATCACGAATTTCCAGCTCAGCAAGGGCATTATCCTGCCGCATGCTGTATTTCTCACTCGCCCTGAGCATCTTGTTTCCTTTCTTCCACGCCACAGCCGCAGCCTTGGTCAGCTCACAGCGCAGAGTGGCTGTTTGGCTTTCCATGGCTTGCAGGTCCTTCAGCTCTTCTTTGAAAAGCGCAGGTAGGGCTGAAGGTCACAAAACAGACAGCGGACATTAAAAATGGCACACGGGTGATGGGAGCGAGGGGTTGGGACAGAAGCAGAGAATATTTTAGGGTGGAAGGAGTTTTCTCATAATTCTGGAATATTGGACAAACGAATAGACAGAAATGGAAATGCAGTCTGGATGCCACCAGATCTTAGAGACAAGTTTAGGTTACAAGTTTAAAGAAAAAAATTCAGCCACAGTTGAACACACAACCGGTAACAACAAGGTTGTGGGGAAAACCACGCTAATACAGATATATGTATATGGCTTTTACCATGCACTGTCAAGGCAGCTGTCGTCTCCTGTTCTCCACACACACAAGTGTATTCTCCAGCATCTTTCAACTCTACGTCATGGATAAGCAGCTTCATGACCGTGCCCTCCTGTCTTATTTTGTATTTGTCGCTGACTTTGAGCAAACTGCTTCCCTTTCTCCACTCTACTTGAGCAACCTTGGTCAGCTCACAGTGCAGAGTGACTGCTTGACCTTCTGTTACCTCCTTGTCCTTCAGGCTCTCTTTGATGCGTGCAGGTAGCGCTGAGGAAGCAATGCACAGAGGGTTAAAACGGAGCAGCAAACATGGCCTCCTGGTGAAGGGCTGGGGCGGGGGAAGAAAAGGCGATGGCATCACTGAGGAGCTGTTTTCAGGCCTGATCTCACATCTACTTTAGGGATCAGGTCCCAAAACCACTTTTCTTAGGAAATGGGATGAAGGTCTTCCCTTTAAATCACAGAATGCAAATTAATTCTCATGACGGTGACATGCAAAGTCAGCCTTGGAGGAACGATGCAGAGATAACAACGAACACGGAGAAAAAATGAATTCAAACCATAAGCTCAATAATGAGGACATCTAGATGAAATTGGTTATTACCATGGACTGCTAAGGTAGCTGTGGACTGCTTATCCCCACACACGCAGGTATAATCACCGGCATCATTCTCGTTTAGATTATGGATCACCAGTTCTGCAGTGACATCCTTCTGCCTCAGCTTGTACTTCTCGCTAGGTCTGAGTACTGTGGGTCCCTTTTTCCACTCCACTGAAGCGGCCTTGGTCAGCTCACAGCGCAGAGTCACTGCTTCTCCCTCAGTGGCTTCCACATTTCTTAACTCTTCTTTGAAGAGAGCAGGAAGGGCTGAGAAACAAAGGAGCAAACATTTTCATGATATGGATTTCTTGGCCACCAAAAACCCCGAACCTTGGTGTTTACCAGTTATTGACAGGAGGAAGATCCTAAGTTGTATCATAGCCAGGAAAGGGTCTCAAACAGTGGATTAATCTGCTGGTTGGTTTGGAGATGTATGGAGGATAAATATAAGGAATGGGAAAATTTCATGTGTGGTCAAAACTGTAACTTCCTCGGTGTAATTCAGGCCAGGAGCAGTGATTCAGCAGGTTACACCTTAATGAGGGAAAACAGCTGAAGACAAAAAGAAAAGGCTTTACCCTACTTGTTAAGGGTGCCTAGAGATGTCGCCTGAGAGTTAGAGTAAGGCTGAAGAGCCGAATCAGAGAGACCTCTTGAAAGTGCTTGGATAACAATAAAATGGAAAAAGGACACCATCTCCATTGAAAAAACAGTCAGCTGGACTCGATGATCTTAAAGGTCTCTTCCAACCCAAATGATTCTGTGATTCCATGAAATCTGCTAGAAGACACTCACACCAGGAAGTTCAGATGCATCCTAACACCCTGTCCCTTCTGGAACAGCCGGTAGAATCAGTCAGAACATCAGAGGGGATGGTGAGGTGGTAATACATACTGCGGGAGCAGTAGGATGGGCCACTTTGGAATTTGTGAAGCCTTTGGAATGGGGTGGGGGCCACATTTGGATATAGAATGTATATGCAAGAAGAGGACAGGTCCTGACACTGGCCAGCAAGATACAGGTATTTGAGAATATGGATGTGGAGAATAACTGGGCAGACGTCAACTAGGAAGCAGGAGAAGCTCATGAATTTTAGGACAAGTAATGATGGAGAAGAGCAGAAGAAAATTCTCCAGGCAATAAGAAATCAAGAATTCAAGAATTGTTACTTATGGTCAAGCAGAAGCAAACTAAAAAGACAAGGTAGTTTAAAAGAGTGGAAAACTTCTCAAAGAAACACTATTAAGGGCATAATTACACAGACTTCCTTGTTCCAAAGACCATCAGGAATAAACTGCCTAAAGTATGAATTCTTTGATGTCCTGAAACTCAAGAAACCTGTAAGATCTGGGAGGTTTAGATGAGTGCAGAAAGATTACAGAATGTGGAGGCAAAACCAGAAAGACCAGGTTCCCTGCCTGTCTCAGGGCAGTTCCCCACTCGTGGACTCTGTCACCTCATGAACAAAGGGACCATCATGGAAGGTAAGCTGCAAGATGATGCTGGTATCAGATGCCTCCTGACACAGCTGAATGTTGTGTGTAGTTGTATCCAACAACGGGGTGGCAAGACCACGGGCCTTCCATGTCCTCTGCTCACAGCTCAGCTCGTGGCTCGTGGTGTTACCAGAAATAATACAGTGACACTCTGCAAGTAGATCAGGGGGCAGAAAAACACGGGAGAAGTTGGTCTGTCTCTCAGGAATGAAAGATGATGGAAGTGACATGGGCAAAGCTGAAGTGTTTAATTCCTTTTTCTTCTTTAATATTGAAGGTTAACGGGCTAAGAAGTACTATGAATTCTGGCTAGGATAAGGGGAGAAAAGGATTAAAGAATATTTACACAAACTGAATATTCTCAAAGCAGCTTGCTGAGAGCAAATGATTTGTCCTGGAACGCTTAAGCTACAGGTTCAACCAATACCAGCCATTAACCGTCACACGGGAGAAATCAAAGAGAATGAGTGATGTTCCACAACTACAGAATGGAAACTCCGTGGTGGAAAAGGTCTCAAGGGTTGAAATTTAGTCCTTACAGTGTAAACCAAGAGTCTAAGCTCACAGGACAGTCAAGAAAGTTCCAGACAAAGTCAAGAGAGCCAGAAGCTCTCTGTTGAGCCCATGTAACTGTCTGCTCTATAGTGACCTGGATGTCCCTCTACTAATTTGAAGACCACAGTCAAAGAATATTCAGCTGTGATTTACACTCACATTGACAGAATGAGTTGAGCAGAGTTCCTCAATGCTCTGGAGTGCAGTATTGTTCTTTAGTGACTTGAATAATGAAATGCAGAGCTGTTATTCACTTTGCAGATGGTCTCAGGGTGGGAGGAGAGGGAAGCTGAAAGCACTTTGTTAAACAGGATTAGAGGATCTTGATGAAGCAATGGTAAAAAAAAATAAGCTATAATTCAGCAAGAGCAGAGGCAAAATGCTCTATCGAGGAACAATCAAGAACACAAATACAAGATGGGGAATAATAGGCAGCAGATCTGCAGAGAAAGATTTGGGGTTACAACAGATCGTGAAGCAAATGCAAATCGAAAAATGCAGTTCTGATGTGAATAAAGCAAACATCCCAACAGGGCTATATAAAATGGAGCGTCCTATGCCAGACACATGAAGCCCTTCCATCCTACTCCAGCCTGGCAAAGCCTCAGATGGAGCACTGTCGTCTGCTTTTGGCCACCACACTTCTAGAAACACAAGCATTAACTGAAGATGGTCAAGAAAGCAAGAAAGGTGACCTGAAGTCTGGAAGACATGGTCTATGAAGAAAGAGTGAAAGGATCCAAGGTGCTTAGTCTAGAAGAGAGAAGACAGAAAGGAGACATGGTGTAAGTTTTCAAATCTTTCACTGAGGGGAAAACAGCAAATGCTTTGAAGTATCTACAGGACACGGGACAAGAATTAATGACTTAAACCAGCTCGTGAAAGACTTGTGTTGAAATGAGGAAGAACCCTCTGGCTGTATTGATGGCTTGGCAGTGGAATGAGTGCCCAGGGGTCACTGGAGTGAGGCTAGGTAGAGGTGATGGTGACTCGGAGCTCAGGGATGGACTAGATGACTTGTAGAGATCCTTTCCAATTCTACTTTCCACGGTTCAAGGCTGAAGCCATCCTTGTTTTGCTGGTAAATAGCCAGATGAAAAGGTCTGGGCACTAAAGAAACCAACTCACCGACCTCCTGACTTTCCAGGTGAGAAAGATGGCCGAACGACTTCCTACTGCCCTGTGTTACCAGCGGAAGCAAAGTTTCCCTCTCTTCTAAGGCGAGTCTACGACTGTGAAGTACTTTCACGCTGAGTTTTCTACAACTCCAGAACACACATCTGCATCGTCCCTCATCACGGATATATAGAAAAGTTGTGCTGAATCAAGTTTTTTTGCGTTATTTAAAATTATCTGTCAAATCTTGATGTAGCTTGAAAACTAAGACTGCTCTTAGGATGAGGGTTTTTGCTACTCCTCTCTAGGGCTGAGTCAGAAGTAATTCATTCAGTGTAGGGCAAAGCAGTACAGACGTGTACCAACAAGGGCAAGGAGGAGGAAACAGGGAAAAAGTTAGTCTGATCGACGGAGCGGTAAGTCTAGTTAGAATTAGATAAAAATCACTATTGGAAAAGAAGAAAACAAAAGAAAATCCATTACTGACAGACTTAATGATGGCCAGATTAGAGAAAGAACTCATGGTGGGTCAGGCCTGAGCCTTCCGGAGGAGACAGGAGCCGCGCCACACAGCTGGTTCTCACGCCCGTGTTCTTACCGTGCACTGTCAGCGCTGCGGTAGTCTTCTCGCCTCCACACACACAGGTATACTCCCCAGCATCCTTCACTTCTAAGGCATGGATCAGCAGTTGCGCTGTCGTACCTTCCTGTCTCAGAGTATATTTTTCACTCGATTTGAGCACTTTGTGTTTCTTTTTCCACTCCACAGAGGCAGCCCTAGATAGCTCACACTGTAGCGTGGCTGTTCCACCTTCCGTGGCTTCTTCATTCTTCAGCTCTTTCTTGAAGTGTGCAGGCAAGGCTGAGGAGGTCAAAACGAGCAGAAGGTTTGACCATGGCAGCTATCCAAGCAACATTTTATCCGTGGTCTGACAACCACACCCTTCCCTAACCAAACAGGATTGATAACCACTCTGGGAAACACTCGAAGTGACTTTGGAAAGCTGGAGAACACCTTGTTCACCAGCCAGAGCTTTTTTTACGGTATGGTCTATGGCACGAAATGGAGAACCACACCAGCATAACCTTCAGAACCTGCAAGACTGAGCCCTACCTCACCTTAGGTATTGCCTGGAGCCCAACCGGGATGTGTAAGTTCTGCTGCAATGCAAAGAATTACTGAGGAAGTTCATAAATGAAACTGTACCTGAGGCATCAGCCTCAGTTTCCCATGAGTTTTCTCCTCAGGTAATGGTCTAGCAGAACTTTCGAATTATTCTGAAACACTGAAAATTGTATAAAAGAAAAATCTCATAATCAGATTGTAACATCCTCAGCTATAGGACTGCATCGTCTTTACAAGCAACGCTACAATGTGATTTTCCTTTCTTAGCAACTACTGCTGAACGTGAGCATCGAAGTCACTTGGAACCAAGACGAATATCTGCGATTTTTACAACGAACACCTGATCAGTGCCTGCTACTGACCATGTATTCAGGCATTTGTGCCCATGTCCAACCACACTAAATTCATCAGAAATGGGGCGGCCACTTCAAAGCTGACACCACCATGTTCTTAAAAAACCCATCTGGTTGAAAATAATCCACTTAATTTTGTTTTTACCATTCACTTTCAGGGCAGCGGTGGTTTTCTGATCTCCGTAACAGCAGGTGTAATCTCCAGCATCTGTCAGCTCTAAGTCGCGGATCACCAGCTCAGCAGTTGTGCCCTCGCATCTCATGGTGAGCTTCTCACTTGGCTCCAGGGCTCTGCCTCCTTTCCTCCATTCCACGGCAGCTGCCGGCTTGTTCAGTTCACAGCACAAAGTGGCTGTGCCTTTTTCTGCGGCTTCCACGTTCTTCAACTCTTTTTTAAAATGTGGAGGAAGGGCTGAAGATCACAGGTGAAGAGAAAGGACTTTAAAACAGAGAATACTGAACCTTGACTGCTCCACTGGATCAAAACCATTAATCACCACAAGATTCCAGAGGCATCCCTGCCTCATCCTTTCACACCATCCCAGAATCACCTGGCTGGAAGACACCTTTAAGCTCACCCAGTCCAACAGTTCCCCTGCACTGCCAGGGTCCCTGAACCATGTCCCTCAGCTCCACACCCACACGCTGTGAAACCCCTGGGGACTCCACCACCGCCCTGGGCAGCCTGGGCCAATGCTGCACAGCCCTCTCTGGAAAGAAGTTTTTCCAAATATCCAACTTAAATCTCCCCTGGCACAACTTGAGGCCATTTCCTCTCGTCCTGTCACTTGTCACATGGCAGAAGAGACCAACCCCCAGCTCACTCCATCCTCCTGTCAGGGAGTTGTAGAGAGCGGGAAGGTCTCCCCTGAGCCGCCTTTTGCAACGCTAATGTCACAGCTGATTTGGAAATCGGTGTTGTAAAGCTGTAATTTTGGAACTGGAAGGTATGACTTTTAAGTCCTAACATTGGAAAGCTGATCCCAAGATGTCAAGGAACCGTGCACGGCCCTGCCTTAAAACCAGATTAACAATTAAAGTAACACTACAGTGTTTGAAATGACAAGCTGCAATAACCATCCACAAGATCATCTTGACAGAGCGCCTCTCAACTGCACTCAAGAAAGACAAGCAAACCCTCAGTGATGTCACCTACGTAAATTAATGGAAATGCTACAAGTGCTATTTATGACTTCATCCAGCTCTTTGTTATCTGCTTCCAGATTCCACTAACAGGAAAGAGAAGGGCTGGAAAGACCGTACAATGCTATTGGTCAGTCCCAAGTGAAGGATTCGCAGTAAAAGTCATTCCCAGCGGTTGGTACAGCTGTTGTAATGACTTAAAATAAGAGATGGGACCAAGCCCGGTTTGTGATCCCACACGAGATGATGGACGACAGAGCAGAACCCCCCTGTCAAGCTGAGGTGTGTTACCATGTACTGTCAGGGAGGCGGTAGTCGTCTTGTCTCTGCACACGCATGAGTAATCTCCCGCGTCTTCTTCCTCCAGGCTATGGATTGTCAGCTCAGCAATGGTGTCCTTCAGCCTCATTTTGTGCTTCTCACTAGGCTTGAGCACCTTCTGCCCTTTCCTCCACTCCACCGGAGTGGGTTTAGTTAACTCACACTGCAGAACAGCCGTTGCGTTTTCTGTGGCTTCCACACTGACAAGTTCTTTTTTGAACAGGGCAGGCAAAGCTACGGGACGTAATATAGACAGAGAGGACATCAAAACCATTAACCAGACCTTGAGGAGCTTAGGACTAGGTCCTGAGACCAGTCCTTCACTGCTACAGGAAAAACAAATCCTATAGTCTTGAAAACCCCATTTGTTAGAAAACTCCTGCAGGACCTCACAGGGATGATTCCCACCATGACCTGCTTCTAGCGCTGACTTACGCAGCACGCTCAGCGCTACCCAGCTGGGTCCAGCAGTCCTCTCTACCGATTTCAGCCTGAAATCATCTGTCTTGACCATTGCTGTCCTGACTTCGGTCTGAAATGCATCGCCCCAGCTGCCAGCACTGCCAGCTGGAGATCTCTACCTTTCTGACACCATCATTTATCTTTATAGTAATATAACCTGAGGGGCACCTTTAAGCCATAATATCCACGGGCATCATGGCTCTAATATCAGGCACACAGTTTTCTCCAGCAGCATTCAGCCAGCTGCCTTGGGGGGTGCCACCAAAGGAAAAGGGAAGCGACTTGCACAGGGCAGAAAGTGCCAGCTCAGGGGAGGGGCAGACCAGAAGCACCGCCAGCTGGGAGAAAGAGGCAGTAAGAGCAAGCAGGAAACCTGAGAGAACAGGTTTTCCTCCACAGTTTTGCCCCCGTCCTTAGAATCATCTTATCCTTACGATCTATCTCAACTCAAACTATCCCTTCACCTCTTGGAACCACACGAGCTGCGGCGGCTGGAGGGGCAGCCACGGCTCAGTGCTATTCGCCACGGCAAGGGCAGGAACCAAACCTGTCCCACTATTCAGGACCTGCAGAAGAATGATTTGGGATTTGGGGGGGAAGTACCATTTCTTGGCAGAATATATCACAGTCCTGTGGGAGAGGAGGACAGTCACTCATTCCCAAGTGGAAAAACCTCTCACTGACTGAGCTCGGCTTTTCGGAAGAACTTTCCTTCAAGCACTGAAACCCACTGATGTCAGTGAGACCCAAGGACAAACCGTCTGAGAACAAGCTTGCTCCTGGAGATCTGCTCGCTCTTGGCCCTACCTACAGGTGCCCTTTTCACTTTCAAGAAGCGAAGACTAAGAAGAGAAACTCTCACAACTCTGCTTTGCTGTAAAGCCATCAGTTTCAAACTAACATCAGTGGAAGGCGGGATGAAAGACAGCCAGCAAACCAAGGAAACGCTCATCAAAGCAAGCGGGACAGGAGAAAAGGGATCTCCTTGAGATTCTGCTATCGGGACAGAGAACGGCTCTTTTACCATGGACTGTCAAGACGGCCGAGGTCTTCTGATCTCCACACACGCAGGTATATTCTCCTGTGTCTTCTACCTCCAGATCTCGGATCAACAGCTCTGCAGTGGTATCTTCTTGTCTCATCCTGTATTTATCACTCGGTTTGAGCACCTGGTCCCCTTTTTTCCACTCCACTGGGACACCGACCTTGCTCAGCTCGCAGTGCAGCGTGGCTGTTGCACCGTCTGTGGCTTCTCTGTTCTTCAGCCCTTCTTTGAAAAACGCGGGCAAAGCTGAAGGACAGGAACATGAGCAGTGAGATGTATTAACATTAAACACCAATGCCCAATTTTCCTTCTCCCTCTTATCTGGAACTGATTTATCAATACAAGAACACCGATTCTCGATAATCTTCACCAATCAGTATGAGGGAAAAATGGTGTCACCAGGAAAGGATTCAACGCTTGCAGTAATCCGCAGAGATATTTTACATGTACTCAGAGTCACAAATCAATACAGACAAAAGAGGAAAACCCTTTTTTTTTTTCCCTGGGAAATTTCAAGCAAAAGGAATAAAAACAAATTGGAAATTTCTGGGAAAAAAAAGGGTTTTCTTATATGGCTTTTAAAATGATAATAGGGGGATGTTTGCTATGTTTTCCCAAACAAAAAGCCACTCTACATTAAAAGAAGATGAATGAAACACTGGAGTTTCATTCTAAATGACGGTTGGAAATGAAATTGTTCATTTCAACACACGGTGGGAAACAGGCGTTTTCACCGGGACTGACATAACCTTCCAAACACATTCAGCTGCAGTAAAAATCAAAGTTCGCCCTGAGAATGGTCGCCCCTGAGGCGGTTTGGGCTTGCGTTACCAGGACAGTACCTGAATGCAGTGACAACTGGCCCGTACGTATAAAAGCGCCTCGTTGTCCCAGAAATGGAGCATGGCAATAAGATTCCAGGGAATTACCTAACCTTTGGGAATTCTATGGAACCTTAAAATCCCTAAGTCATGGTCCCTTTGAGGCCACTCATTTTATTGGGCTTGAGCATGACGGGGAGTCTAATAAAGGAACTTCCAAGGGGAAAAGCGAAAGGATGGACCCTCATTAAAACAGTAGCGGTGACCCTGGTTGTCTCTACCCTGTGCTTGCTGACGGATACCCCTCTTGTGCCACGCGCCCCCGCTGCACTGACGCTGGTGGGAGCACGGCATCAGCGGACTGTGGGTAAGGGCCTGGCAGGACAGAGGAGATGGGGGGGTAACCAGCGGTCTGTCCCAAACAATGGAGAGAACAGGAGAGCAGCGTGTAGTGTGCGTCTGGTTTGGTTTGGTTTACCATGCACTGTTAAGACTGCTGTCGTCTGCTGGTCTCCGCACACACAGGAATAATTCCCAGCATCCGCCGTGTCTAGGTTTTGGATTATAAGCTCAGCAATGACACCTTCGCGTTTCATTTTGTATTTGTCACTTGATCTGAGGGTCTTGAACCCCTTCTTCCACTCCACGTTGGCAGCAGCCTTGTTCAGCTCACAGCGCAGAGTCACGCTTTTACCCTCTGTGGCTTCTTCATCTGCCAGTGTTTTGGTGAAAAGAGCAGGCAGGACTGCAGAGCAAACGCAACACGGACACGGCATCAGCGCTGAGAAAGCCTGACCCGTGATCAACTCACTCGCTTCTCTTATCCCCCGCAGCCTACGTGTCACTGAAGCCACAAGACCTCCTTCACGCTCCAGGCTTTCGTTACCATCTCTCACATTTTAAAGGCCTGATCTTTACTTTTTTTGTCCTCACACTTTACAACTTTAAAAGCAAGTCCGTCTACCTGCAAGCTTAGCTGACGAGCTGCCTATCCTTTACACACTGTAAAATCAAAGGGGTAAAATTAGAGACCCTATTTCAATACGAGACACGGAGCATTTTGTTTCCCTCGGTAAAAACCAGCAATTTTATGGAATAGCCTGATTCACGGCACTGCCTGTGTTTTTCTACGTTTGTATTATCAGAGCAGTTAGTTACAAACATGCTGTCAGCTTTCTGCGGAGATTAAGCAAATAACTTTGGAAGAGTTAAGCCGATATTGGTTGGAAAGGGCTGGGAATAATAGCAGGTGCATTAAAAGGCTCTTTTTCATTAAGATAGTCCTTGTGTAGCATCATCCATTGACGAAAACTTGTTCCTCTTAGAAGCAACAAGTGTAACAAGTTAGGAAAAGTAAATTTTATTCCCTCTCTTAAGTCAACCCCTATCAGAAAACTTTCAAACAAGCAGCTCTAGGGGACTAGGGAGATTGCGTTGAGCTGGGGACCTGTGCTCCACTTGTCGTTTGAACAGAGCACTAGGAGGACACAGAGCACGTCAAGAGGGCATCAGGTGAAAGGAGGGAGAGGAGGAAAACGGGGCAGAAAAATTAATCAGCAGAGGGGAGGATAGAAAGTGCACAGGGACCAGATGAAAAAGGAAAGAGGAAGAGATCTGGGAATGACACAGGTTTACTTGGAGCACGTGCTGAGAGTTTCTCTTTACCATTTACTGTCAAAGCAGCCGTAGTCTGTTGATCTCCACACACGCAGCTGTAATCACCAGCATCGGCCAAATCCAGATCCCGGATCACCAGCTCCGCAAAGGGACCTTCCTGCTCTAGTTTGTATTTTTCACTTGGTTTGAGGACCTTATTCCCCTTCCTCCACTCGACTGGGGCCGATTTGCTCAGTTTACAGCACAAAGTGACTGCCTCCCCCTCTGTAGCTTCCTTGTTCATCATTTCTTCTTGGAAGAGGATAGGCAAGGCTGAAGGATGCAATACCAACAGAGGAGGAATCAGCTCTGGATGGAAATGAACTGGACTCTGCTGGGAGTTACTGGGCTGCGCTATTTAACCAAAACTGTACAATGGCTAGGTGGGTACAGGTGAAAGGGGGGAGAAATAAATCCGACAAAACAATGAACAACATAACTGTGCTGTCTCAAAGCAAAAAAACCCCAACCCCAGAAGGGACTGTTCTCTAAGAAGGTGACTCTTTGGCACCACAGAGGCGAGAACATGAAAGCTCTAAGAAATCACACCGATGAGGCTTTGGGCAACCAGTAAATTTGGCCAGACATGCTAAGTTTGGGGCTTAGTGAGAAACACGGCTAGAACTGTTACCGTTCACTCTCAGAGTGGCTGTTGTCTTCTGGTCTCCACACACGCAGGTGTAGCTCCCAGCATCAGTCAAGTCAAGGTCTTGGACAACCAGCTCGACAAAACGCCCTTCCTGTCTCATTTTGTACTTGCTGTTTGGCTTCAGCACCTTCCCGTCCTTCCTCCACTCGACCGAGCCCACCGCCTGGCTCAGCTCACACTGCAGCGTGGCCGTCCCGCTCTCAGTGGCTTCCTCGTTCTTCAGCTCTTGTTTGAAACGGACTGGCAGGGCTGAGAGATGCAGAATGAAAAGGGATTGCAACCCAAGGCCCTGCCCAGGTCTCTGGTCAAAGGCTGAGTCGTGATTTATCGTATGACTGCCTAAGCCTTATTCTAACACCCTGATTCTTAAACACATCCTGGGTGTTTTTGTGACTGGGAAAAAAAAAAATCTCTAATACATTGTTCTGTGGGAATCAAAAGTATGTGTGATCTTGACTGGGATCACACATACAAAGGACAAACTCATCCTCCTCATTCCAGGTGATGAAGCTTCCTTAACAGAAAATCCCAAGGAATCTTATGCTTCCATACTAATGCAGGGACATGTCATCACCCTTCACTTGAGGAAAGGCGAGGAGACAACACAACACACACAACATCAGGTGTAGTGAAAGCTGATCATGGATGGAGAGCGGGGAAAGCAGTGATGTGGCACCACAGGAAAGTGAAAGGATTTAAAAAAAAAGAAAGTACAAGCAGGACATAAAGGCGGGTGTCGTGAGGAAATGCACAGAAAGGAAGAGGGAAGAGATGGACAAAGACATTCCAGAGTTTCACGGGTTGTTTCTGACTTTTTACCATTCACTGATAAGGCTGCTGTGGTTTTTTGGTTCCCCACTACACACGTATAGTCTCCAGCATCCTTTGGGTCCAGATCGTGGATCAGCAGCTCAGCCACCGTGCCCTCCTGCCTCATCCTGTACTTGTTACTCGGCCGGAGAAGAGTGTGCCCCTTCCTCCACTCCACAGGGGCCTCTCTGCTCAGCTGGCATCGCAGGGTGGCTGTCCCACCTTCCCCAGCTTCCACGCTCTTCAGCTCTTCTTTGATGAGCACAGAGGCGGCTGAGGAATGAAGCATTCTCAGTTTACTCTACGAGCATCATTACCAGCTGGTGACCCCATCTGGGACTTAAATCCAAAACCAATTCTCTTGGCACAGCTAATAAGCTCTGACCGACCTGCACTCCAACTCTATCACATTTGCAATAGAGCCCCGTGAGTTTGGGAGGAAACAAACCCAGGATTATTTCCTAATAATTAGAATAATCAAGGTAATTACCCTCCTTCTGCCCAAGATGGTCTCAGACGTGTGAAAAAGTTGTTGAGAAAGCGCAGAAGAGAACTGCGCCCTCTGTAACACCAAATGTGCAGCCGAGGCCCGTCTTGCCTTCCGGCTCGGAGCTCAGGCAAGCCCCTCCGCCCAGAGCAGAACAGTTATCTCAGAGGCAAGGAAATACGTCTCGTTAGCGGCTGTACGTGATTGCTAATGTTTTACCGCAAAGTCTTAGAAAACCGAGAACACAACGAATGCAGCCAGGGCTGCCTTTTGTTTGTACTCATCCCTTTTTTCCCCTTGACTGCTCACTATAGAGGTGCAGGACCATGGCAAGAAAGACAACGAAGGGGCACAAGCAGGTGTCTCATTCCTACCGTGGATTTTGACTTGGGCTGTGGTCTGCTGGTCTCCCGTGTCACAGGTGTATCTTCCCGCATCTTCTGGCTCTGCGTTATGAATCACCAGCTCTGCCACTGTCCCCTTCTGCTTCATTTCATATTTGGCACTTGCCTGCAGAGTGGATTCTCCCTTCTTCCACACCACGGTGGCATCAGCTTTTGTGAGTTCGCAGCGCAAGGAGACAGACTGCCCCTCTTCGGTTGCCGTGTTCTCCAGGGCTTGTTTAAAGAGGACAGGCACAGCTAGAACACAGACCCAGCGATTAGGACATGCCCTCTTGGCCTGGTGTACGAATGCCCCCTGAGAGCTGTCACCTCTCCACACCAGCCCTTTTCCAAGGGAGCAGAGTATCCCCAGACCCTCCCCTGGCTGTGTGGCACCAAGGTGATTCTGCTTGGGAGCAGGAAGATCTCTCTCACCCAGAAGTTATCATCTCGCTGTGGATTCCAAGGAGGAATTCCACGGGGGAATTTTCTCTCATCTTTCTTAAGGACCCCTTAAGAGTGCCCTGGGCATCCTCCCCTAATGAGCTCCCAGCCGCTGCAGGGCTCCCAGAGAGAATTCACGCCCTGTCTCTCTCCTGCTTTCTGCTCCAGCAGGTGCTACGTTTGCTACGCTACTGAAGGAGCTGCATTCAAGGACATCGGGGAGTGCAGGTGGCATCTGAGAGCCTTTTAAAATGACGTTTTGGGAAGCGTTCCTTTTTCTTTAATAGAAGACCTATTAATCGCTGTATTAATATAACGTGGCACTGTATCTGACTCTGCCTACCGTTCACTTTCACCCGAGCAGTGGTCTTCAGCGCCCCGGCGGTGCAGGTGTAGTCCCCGGCGTCTATCGACTGGACATCTCGAATAATGAGCTCTGCCACAGTACCGCGCTGCTTGAATTCATACTTCTCGCTGGCACAGAGCACGGTGTCTCCTTTCATCCACTTCACTGGGGTACCCGGTTTGCTGAGCTCACAGGTCAGCTTCACTTGTTTTCCTTCTTTGGCTTCTTCGTTTTGGAGCTCTTGCTTGAAAAGAACAGGTACTTCTGAAAAAGAATATTGCGGATGTTTAAAACACAGGTTGAAAATCAATTTTCCCCTTTTTTTTGTTATTGAGATAGAAAACCACAGGAAGGGAGAAGCACTAGCAAGCAGTCAACAGCTGCTGACAACTCACATCTGGCTGCCAGCACCCTGCAGCAGCAATAAAACATTTGAGGCCATCTGCCTCTTTTCCTTTTAACCACTATCTGCTCTGTTGAAGCCATTTCTCCTCCTACGGTTGCCGTTACTCACATCAGTGGCAGATGCTGCACAGTTAGTGACACAGACTGCGTGTGGCAGATGGGTGCTCAGAGCTGGACCACGGGCACAAAAGACCATAAACCTTTACTGAGGTCAACTCGCACACAGAGGACAGGCAAACCGCTTTCTGTCATGACCAGTGTTGATTTCTCATTAAAAAACCCCTCATGACGTATTTGCATCCAACATAAATACAGACTTAGAACCAGCACAGAGCAAACACGGAGGAAAGCACAAGCTGAAAGGGCCCTGCGGGGATTGCTGAGCAGGCTCTGTCACAGCCTGGGGCTCAAGGCTTTCCGGAGAGCTCGTGTGGGGAAGGCATTGTGGGGAAAAACCTCAGCTGGAGTGTTTTCCCCTCGGATCATTGAAACCCAGGTTCTTCCTGGCATCATGGGGGAGATGCAGGTCCTACTGAAGTCAGCACAGATCTTCCTTTTGTGTGTAACAGTGCTGGGAAAACACCCTAGTGCTACGGAAAGACGTAGCCATTCAGGACCATTAACCACCACCTGTCATCTTCAGTACATCATCAAGGTCTTCTCTTTCCTTGCTCACCAGGACTCAGCCTTAAGCTGGCTTGATTCTTTGTGCTCTGGATAAATACCGTGAGCAGCTCATCTTCATGTTCTGAGGTTCAGGTTGAATATTCCAACAACCCAAATGCTTTTTGTTCACGCTGACTTCTCTAATCCAGGTGGAGCTTCCAGTTGGCCCTTCCCAAGCATGTTTGACCAGCTGTATGCAGAATATCCACTGGCCAGGCTGAACACAGCGTCAACAGCCCCTGTCCCTGCTCAGACCTGCCCACGTGAATGGGCAATTCTGCTCCTCGCCACCCGTGGGCTGGGGCAGTGACTCAAGACAGGCAGCAGCTACTATACTGTGGGTAGCAGATGAGCCAGGCTCTGGCACGGCTCACACCCAACGCTCACCTAACGTGCTTGGTTCTTACCCAACATGCTCAGGGAAATACACTACAATCTCACATGTCTAAGAAGAGACCCTTTGTCTCAGCTCAGACAACGCTTTAGGTAGCGCCTCCTGCCTGATCAAGCTCTTTGGATGCATTACTCCGTAAATCTGGCTGCCTAAAGCAAACACCCAGACAAACGCGGGTGCAAGAGCTCTGTCCTTGGAGAAAGCCATCAGTGGAGACAGCTTCAGGTGATTCATCCTTTCTCTGGATTACCTCTGAGGCTGGATGCATCTCCTACACAGTCCTCCACCGACCTATTGCTCTGCGCTCCAGAGAGCTTAGGCACTTAACTTCCACAGAGCTAAAACCAGCTAAGACAGAGGGGTTCCCTGTTCCACATCCTGTCACCTCTCCGGGTGCTGTCCGAGATGACTCGATGAGAACCTCTCCTGCACTGTGGTGGAAAGACATGAGGTTCCTTTTCAGTGTAGTTTCACTTTTTTTTTTTGTAATTTCAATTTATTACTCTGACCTTGGTGTTAGATGATGAGTTAGGACCCAAACCATCACTCACTCCAGAGGTTCTTACCCTTGACAGTAATAACCGCACTACTTTTAGCGGCTCCAGCCTCACACTCATATCTGCCACTGTCTCTTTCTTCTGCCCTGTGAACGACAAGCTTGGCTTCAAATCCTGACCGGCTGATGTTATGCCTGGAAGAATTCCTAAGGCTCTTCCCGTCTTTGCACCACTTTACAGGGCTGTCTGATTTGGAGGTTTCACAGTGAAGGATCACATCCTCTCCCTCAGTGACTTCAGCATCAACCAGCTCCTTTGTGAAGATGCAGGGCTTCTCTAGAATCACATAAAAACCATCTGAGATGCTTCAGAAGAGGTGTGGACTTTCAGGTCACAAGTAATCAGTGAGATTTACATCCAAGATTACTTGTATCAAAACCACAGGGCAAGGTTAGTAACAAATAATGTGGTGGTCATGACTACGAAGCCCTCAGGAAGGCACCAGTCATGCCATTATCAGTTGCTTAGTAAATACCTAATGCCAGCTGGGAGAAACTAAGACAACATTCCTGTTGAAGAACACAAATTATACCTCTCTCACACCTTGCTCAATAGCAACAAGATGGAGCTGATGATTAGTTTGAACCTTCTAACTGAAGGTGGAAAAGTTCATTCGGCAGGAAGTGAGGTGCAAGACAGGTTTCTCAAAGCCAGCCACCCACAGCAGGTCTCGTCTCAGCAATACGAGTCTTCTAAAAACCAGGCAGGTAGCTCAGACTGGTCACGGTGGGTGTCTCTACAACGTCTGGAAGATGACGGACACCTCCGCAGACCAGGTCTTCACTTCCAAAACAGGCCATTAAGACAGAGAAATGAACTGCTTTCTGTCTTCCCACACAGCTCATGGAGGTCTTCTAAGCTAGGTACCAACAGCCACATTGGCCAAGGTAGATCTCAGCCCCACACCCCCCAGCTTAATGCTTTTTATTTCATAACGATTCAATTAATCAGGAGACCAAACCTATATGCTATATATGCTATAGCATATGTATACATATCAGTGTAACAAAAACTAATCCAGCCTTTTGCAAATAAGACCTTTCATTTGCCTTCTGAAAAAAAAATCTGTTTGCATTTCTATAGCACGGCAAAATTTGGGCAAATTTTGGGTTTTTTAAAAATAAGATCTTTGCAAAAAATGTGGTGATTCTGAAAAGAATATGATCTGACACAGCGGAGACTGCGTTATACAGCCCTGGGCAAAGAGAAATATTTACGCTTGCAGGAGGAAAACAGCTCTCTAATCCTGCACGCGTTGGCTTGTCCAGGAGTACATCCCCCAGCTCTGCCTCACTGTGTAAAGCTGCTCCTGAACATTTACAGATATACACATGACAGAGCCACATTTGTGACATTTTTGTTCCATTTTTCACCTACCCACGTTAACCCGTTCTTATTTCTACGCGCTTTTTCCTCTCCTGTGGTTTTTAGGATTGAATTACCTTTAACAACCAAACTGGCAGATGTTTTCTTATCACCAGCTTCAAATGTAATGACCCCCGAGTCCTTCAGTGAGAGTTTTTTCAACGTTAGCAAGTGATATCCGCCAGGCTGAGACTGGATCTCATTAAGTTCATTGGTATGGAGTGGGGTTTTATCCAAAAACCACTGCACCTTGCTATAGTCTACAGGAGAGATTCTGCATTTGAACATGGCAGATTCTCCTTCTAACACAGTGACATCTTCCAGGTCTTCTGTTATTAGCACTTTCTGGCCTGAAAGGAACATAGATACATCGATTACTGGAATCTTCAGTTTCTAGCATGAAAGTCAATCTGGAAAACTCCAAAATTTCCCACGTGAGTATTTCAAGAAAGAAAAGCGTTCATGATACAGAAGACTGAAACACAATTCCCCGGTTACTGACCACAAAAAACATCCACGGGAAGATAATACATACAGGACACACACCGAAATACGATGGAGACAACTTCAAAGCGCCAGAACACACACAGCAGTACAAGCAGCCAGTACGATGCAAACCCAGCGTTAG
>NW_010392616.1:0-11656 GCF_000710305.1 Buceros rhinoceros silvestris
CTGGGCAGCCTGTTCCAGTGCCTTGTTACCCCTGAAGTGGAGAACTTCTTCCTGATGGCTAATCTCGATCTCCCCTCTTTCAGCCTAAAGCCATTACCTGGGTAATAGGGCATATCTGCCCTTGCTGTAGTCAGGAGGGAATCTGTCTGTAGAAGAGAGATCTCTTGGCTGTCAAGGTATTTTGAGTCCTGAAATTTTTTCACTGCTTTCTTCCAAGATAACCTCTAGCTGCTGACTTTCTGCTAGATGGGGGTGCTGTGTCAGGATTTTGGAGACAGCTGTAGGTTTGTTTGGGGTTATGTGTGGTTTTTGGTTGGTTTGTTTTTAATTCCCCCCCAGAGATGAAGGTGTGGAAGCAGTCTTTTCTTATGTAAGTGTCTGGAATTTTGTGAGCCTCTTTAATTGTTTTAATGCTCTTGGATTTCCTCCTAAGTATGTTTGAGAATGTCCAAACCTTTGGATAGGTTAGTACTGTTTTGGAATAATGCATTTTGATATTCTTTCTCCAGGAAAAAAAAATGCGAAATACCTGCTTAATGATCTTATTTTGTGTACTTGTAAACTTAATCTTACTTTCCCTTCTACATCTGTTGGAGAAGGAGAGATGGGGAGCAGTTAGTGGGGAAGCAGGTGGGAAATGAATTGGACTTGTTGAAGTAGTGTGTTGGGTCAGACCCTTCAAAAGCTTGTTCTGCTCTTGGGTTTGCACTGCCGAGCAGGCTGTAATCACTCCGGACTCCTCTGTCTCCTGCTGTGGTGCTGCAATGTACTGTATTGATTCCCAGGGAAAGGACTGCGTACAAAGTGTGTTCCAAACTCATGGATTTTCCTGTTGTGCTCATCATGCTGGCTTGGGAATTAACGTAACTCATGTGAGAAGAGGAAAGACAATGACAGGAAGGTGCCCAGATCTTGTGATATGGCACAAGGTTCTCTGGCATGGGTATTTTTATGAGGAGCAGTCAGTTCTTAAGCACTGGATTCAAGGACGCTGTACTTCTTGCCTGAGTTTAGGTGACCTGAGCACAACATTTAGTCGTCTTTGGCCCTCAGCAAATCATTCCATTTCAGCCTTTTTTTTGGTACTGTGCCTTGCCTTTTTTTCCTGTTACAGGAAGGAAAAGTTCTCCTTGCTGAAATTACTTGCTCCTGCGAGTGCTGGATTGAGTTCACATGGGACTTTCATGTTCCAAGAAATTCTGTACAGCTTAACAGTAATACTGACTGTTAGGCCACTGAATTTTGTTAGCATCACACATCTTTTGGTGAAATATGAAGTAACAAATGACAGTGAGAGGATGACCATAGTTTAAATAGATTTTTAACTACTTCTGATTCAGGAGTATTAAAATATTGGAGATTGGCCAAGAACTGGTTTAATATTTTGTAGGAAACTATTCTGGTGTTTGGGAACAAAAGTGTTTTACTGTGTCTTGCTGTTTTATTGTCAACACTACAGCTCTCCAGCTCCAGTGGTAGTTTTGAATTCTGAAGACACAGTAGAAACTGGTGTTTGACAAAATTTTTTTATTGATATTGCCTAAATGAATCTAATTACAATAGAATTGTAACTAGAAATATATACTAAAGTATCAAAGGGTTTGGTTAATTTTTTTATCGTTATAAGTTTTCATGTTTCTCTTCAGTCAACTCGTTTTTCAAGGAAGACTTTGCAAGTAATTCTCATTATACACAAGGAGGTGTAAACTCGCAAGTTCCTTATTCTTCAAGCAGGTACCTTCACGCTGGGTATTGAAGACAAAGTTGTAATCTTGCTGTTGTACAGTAAAATGATTAGAAATATTTAGCCATTTTAACTCTGAAGAGTTTCCAGGGTTAATTTGTATTCTTGCTTTACTTGCCCTTTGGAGCTGGTCAGTGTATCCCATGGTAGGTGGCAGAAGCTGATACAAAATGAGAAATATTATCCAAAGAAACACTTGCAGGAACTGAGGCTTTGTCTATACTTGACAAACAAAACAAACGAACCCAAAATTTCCACTTACACAAGAATCTTCACTAAGGGAGAGTAGGGACGGTCTTCATTTATAATTGTCCTCAGAACTAATTTTAAATTTTATTGCCAACTGGGTAGATTTGGATGTGGCTGTGCCACAGTCAAAGATGTGGTTGTGAATTTGCTAACTGTCCTTCAGCTCGCTTTAAGCTGGGTGGTTTAGGTATTGCTTTCAGCATGACCACATAGTGTGGAGTTCAGGATAAGCTGCAAGATACTCGCTTGAGTAGCTGAGCTGGAGGGTTTAAGCCATGTGGGAGGTTTCTGCCCCTTCAGAGTGCAGTGTTTCAGTGCTTCTGGCTTCCTGGACTCCAGCTGGAGCGCAAAGCTTGGAGCAGGCTGAAGTACACCTGCTGGATGACTTGGGCTTCTGTCAACACTGCTGGCTGGTTGCCTGCCTGCAAACATCCCTGGTGCCCCTTGGCATCTGAGTGTAGACTATCTGCTGATGGTTAGGCTATGGTGTGCTAGGATCAGCCGTTTGGTCCATTCAGGCAAAACAAATGGGTGATTTGGGCCATGGTTAGTGTAATGTGTCTAGGCATGAGCATTTGGAGCTCTGGCTCAGTCCAGACCTAAGGGATTTCAATACCTACCTTTATTTTTGCAGTATTAATCTTTGCCTACCTGTCAGGTACCACATGGCAGATGTGATGAAGATGAAACTGTATCCAAGCATGACAACAAGACAGACACAGGCATGGCCTCATTGAAAAGGGACAGTTTCACCATACCTTAGCAAGGTGAGCAAAGCAGGTTTGGGGACACTAACCAGGTTCAGCCAATAGTCTAGGTGAGTATATAGTGATGTGATATATGTACGGTGACCTTCTAAGGGCTGTGTTAGGGTCAGGGTCATTAGAGTGCTTGGCCAGCATGGCAATGACTGCAGTGTGGCTGTAATGCAGCTCAGGCAGGTGCCAGGGGCAAGAGCTGACTGAAACAAGGTGAGGCTTGACTCTGCTGAGGCTTCTTCTCAGGCTGGTTGAGATTTCCTAAACAGTGCTCTCAACAGCTCAAACAGTATTGGAGAACTGGTCCCAAGCACAGGCAGCCAAGCTATGAGGAGGGGGAATTGTGCTCTTAGTTCTGTAACTACCTCGTTCAGACCACCTCCATGTAGTTCTGTAAGAGTCTTAGGTACTAAAATGATAAGGAACGCATGAATAGTTAAAATCAATCCACTTTCTGTAGAGAGAATCATTAACTTGAATTCAGAACAACTTAGTCACTGTGCTAAAACTGTTAGATTTCAGGTGAGGCCCCAGATACAAAAATAAGACAAGGCTTCCTTCTAACGCCTGCTCCTCAAAATGAGTCCTTGGCGTTCTTTCACTAGTATCAGTAGGATTACTCAGAGTGAATTGCTGATTTGACTTGCCTTGGAAGCTGTATTTCTGTTGCTTTCAGCTGAGAGAAGTGGAGCAAATTAAAGGCTTTGAATGAGTGACAGGTATGAAAAGTTTATCCCCTTGGAGCTGGTGTTAGAAATTAATACATTGGCAAACATCTCTGTGAGCACGTGCCATGGGCAGTGGATAATTACTTGTTGTAAAGAACGTTCTGTCTGACAGAACTTGGCGATGTGCTGCACCACAGTAGTGTCCTGTTTGAATGGAATAGTACTAGAGTTTTCAGAGAAGGTAGTTTATGATGATCGATATGGGAATGGTATTTTCAAAACAGGGCAGGAAACGTATCAAAACAGCGTAAAAATGCTCTTTCTGCTCTGAAGTCCCAGTTCTGCGGTGTAATGGCATGTAGGCCAATCAACCTGTAGAAATGCTGGCTAATACATGGTAATATTTGGGTGCGGGTTTGTGTTAAGGTTTTTTGTTTGTTTGTTCATAGAATAACCAAATGTCTAATGTTGTTACAGCTGCTTGCACAAAAGTCAATGATCAAACCCAGCCACTTGTCTTCCACGGTGCTGTTTATCTCCGGCATGATCAAGTGGGTCAGTTCTAGAGTTCTCTTCTGGCTGAAATAATTTCTGTGTTGTGAAGCATCAGAATTTCATGCTTTGCCTTTTGTTTTTTAAGGGGCTGTATTCCAGGGGTGCTGAGGGAAATAATGGCCTCTCTGCCAGCCCTGCCCTTTGTTTTGAGAAAACAGCCAAAGGGCTAAAGATGGGCCTGTGATTGATGTGCATGTGCTTACTAACAACACCTGCAGTGAAGAGCTTTGGAACCTCATTTGTCCCATCTGCTTCCCACACCATTCTGTGGTTCCGCAGTTTTTGATGCTGCCTATGTTCTTAGTGCTTTACAGGATTTCTTCACTTGCTGCATCTTCCTGCTCAGCCTCACGTTCCTGTTGTCATAGCAGTAGCACAGCATCTGCCATGGAAAAATCACAAGCTGACGTGGTGTGATTGGTGGCACTACCAGTGCCCAGTAGAAGCAGCTCCCTCTTCACGCTGTTGTCATTACAACTCTCATGGTAGCACTACAAATCGGAGCAGCTTTAGCTTTATTCTTGGAAAGGGCCTTTTGGAATAGGAGGAGCAGGAAGGTGGCTCAAGGCCATATTTTCTGCTCCAGTTCTGCTTTTATTCACGGGTCAAGTGCAGCTTGTTTGCACAACAGTTTTGAGTGGGCATAGTCCTGACAGTTTCTTCTTTCCATGTACCCACACATTCACGTGTGGTTGCTGCTAAAGCAGGTGGCATGTGGTGGTCTTTGTTCCGTGTTCATAGTCTGCTGTGCTGGATAAAAGATTTGTGTTTGAAAATACAGTATTAATTTTTCCCTCAAATCAAGGTGGCTTTTCAGTCTGCTTATCCTTAGGTTTTTACGATACCATACCTGCTGATGAAATAGTCAAGCACTATATGTTTGCTGGGAATTTAACCAGAAGGTGTATGGCTTCTGCCTTTGAGCTAGTGTGTAGTTGCGCTTTAGTTTCTCTCAAGTCTTTCATGACATATAATGCATTGAAAAACAAAACAGCCAGGGATAAAACATGTGGGCTTTGGTAACAGCTCATGTGTTAATGCTTTCCAGGAAAATATGTACCTATAAAGCTGGACAAGCAACAGATAAGACTACTTCAGGTCCTAGCTGACAGATGTTCACTCAGTTCTATCTTTTTTGTCTCTGTCTTGTTGAAAACCAAATGCTTCAATAGTTTTGGAAGGTACTTAGAGCTGTAGTAATTAATGTCTTCTGCTGAATTCCCTGTGGAATGAGCAGTTACCACTCCTTAAGCACTGTGAAGACTTTAATATCTTTCAGCAGCTCGAGCTACCTTTAAAACACTGTTGTCCTTTGAATGACCTTAGGTTGTAATAGTATGTACTAACAGTCTTGGACATTCAAGAGAAACCATGAGAGTAAACTACCTGCATGCTGCTTTGAGAAGAAAACCAATAATCCCTATAGATGTTTTTTAAAGTAAATCTTCTTTTTAGCTTTGAAAAGGTTTGGGTGTAAGCTCTGGCTTTTCCATCCACTGACTTCAGGGTAATTAACCCACCTTCAGTGTTCAGGACAAGCAAGACCTGAGAGCAACTCCCCTCCTCTTCCTGGGCTCTAGGGATGGAATGTGGAGCAACAGCAGCAAGACTTTGAAGAACATAAAAATACTTATAATTGTGGAAAGAAGAGATGGGTGGTGCACTTGTGTCCAGTGCCAATAATTCTTTATTTTAGGTGATTTATTTAGGCATGTAGCTGTGCTGCTGTGAGTGAAATATCCATTTCCTTTCAGTTCAGTGAACCTATGAAGTTATCCCTGCTCTTGAATAAAACTGAGCTGTTGGTGGGTTATCCCTGTTTAAAAATAACTGACATAAGCATGAGTAAGTGTTCTACTGCCCCTGGCAAGTGTAGATGTAAGACTTTTTTTCTCTGTACTGTATATTTTCAGCATTTTTAACAATGCCCTTTTAAAGACAGACGGTGACTCTGTTCTTGCTTGAAATTAGTTATTACTGCATTCTTTGCACTTCTGCAGATGAAATTCTTCCTCAAAGATACGTCAGTGTTAAGGTCTAGGTCATTAGTCATCTATTCTAGATGCACAAAACAGTGAAAACATGGTATGCCCTTCACGGATTCCAGTAGTTTTGGAAAATTCCATGGGTTTTTTGTAATACTGGCATTACAGATCCAGTCCAAATGTCCTCCCTCCTCACAGAACCAAGAGTCAATCACGGAGATTAGAGTGGAAAACCACGACTTTATGTGCTGCTTTGTTAATGGCACAGTTAAGTGATGTGCCTGAAGCCTTGGAGTGACAAATTTTGTTGGCCATGGAACACCAGGGATGAAGATAGGAACGTGGGAAGTGGCTGAGTACATGGTAGGCAAAGAGTGAGAAAGATCAACGCAGAAAGAAACGTAATTCAGAACGATTATTCCTTAAATCTCAATGCATTCTTTGCCAAAGAAAATGTGAAATGGAAGAGTAGGGGGGGAGCAGGACAGAGCTAGGGAAGAGTGAAGAGAAGGGGACAGTAGAGTTGACTGTGTAAAGGAATAGTAAAATAAGATAGCAAAGGAAAGGTGACAGTAGCTAAGGCTGGAGAGAATTTCTTTGTCACTAAGAGCTGTACAGTTGAGCAGCCTCTCTGGGAGCCGGTATCTGCAGCCTTTCTGGCTGTGGCCCTTCCACCAGCTCCCTGAAATAAATCACGGCTGAGAGGTGCTCTACAGCTGCAGTTCGGGAGCTGAGTGACAGAAATGATTCTGCTCTCTAACCACCTTATTGTATATCCATCTGCCCAGCTCAAAATAAAAGGCTTTTGAAATGTTTTGGGGATTGCAGTTTTCCAGACACTTAACCACTGTAATGTTTACAAAGCAAAGCTTTTATTGCTTCCTCCCACGTAAAGGAAGCAGTGATGGGACAGAGATTCATCCCTAGATGACAATGTTTTTTGATTTCAAAACAAACTTTCTAAAAAATGTTTTTAAAACTAAACAGGACACTTTCTTCTCTGCAGTTGTTACTGTGTTGGTTTAAAAACTTTTGTCAGATACTATATTAAAACCAAACCTGACATTTTGTCCCAGCGGGCTCTCAAGTTACAGACCATAAAAAGTTCATGTGCTGCTTTTGTGTATAACAAGGCCAGGTTCTTTAATTTTATTTGCCTTCCTGCTAAATGTTGGATTCCCATATTCTTTCTTAATTTTTTCTCAATTCTTGCTTTCTCTTTTGAGGGGAGAATATGGGAGGGGGAGAACAGGTAAGATTTTTTTTCTTTTAAAAGACAAACTAATCCTTTGAAGGGTCTATTAGTTGACAGTGTGGTAGTAGCTAGAGGTTTGAGAGTAGTCCAGGAGGCTGCAGAGTTCTAACAAGGTTCTTGATAGTAAACCTTAAACTACATGTGCAGTTACTTGTCTTTATATGGATTTTATGTAATCTTTACACAGCAGATAGCAGCATCCCAAACCTCATAGCTACCTGTATGGAAAATAGTTAAGGTACTATTAGTAACCTTCCTGATGCAGCAAGGTCTTTTTTAGCAAGAAGCAAAGTAAATTTGTCCACATTTGGGCTGCAGCAGTGAGACTACTTTATGCACCCCTTAAAGCTAGCTTGAATATGTCTTGTCATCTGCAGAGATGACAGTCTTGGAGCCTTTCTACAGACAACCGGTCAACTACTAGTCTAGCACCTCTTGCTGTGCATGGTCAGACTACTGCTGCTGTTGACCAGTATTAGTTGCTCCGCATTGTTCCAGCCAAACATTTGCGCCAGTGGCGTGGATAATATTCACATGACTGAAGTAATTCAGGCTCAAGATAAAGCTGTGATTCAAAGCCTTAAACGCTAAGCTGCAATTGCAGCTAGATTAGAGTTGGCTGTCCCAGAACATTGTCAAATGCTTTACCTCTAAGCTTACCATTTTTATCAAGCTTCTTTCTTAGAAAGCTAAAACAAGGAAGAAAAAAAAAAAGGGGGGGGGGGGGGGGGGGAAAGCTTTAGCATTTTGCTGTAAACTATTTTTAAGACTAAAATTTAAGCTGGTGGGGGGGGGGGGTGGGGTGGTGGAAAGCTTTAGCATTTTGCTGTAAACTATTTTTAAGACTAAAATTTAAGCTGGTGGGACTAGTGTTAAGAAAGCAAAGGCTGAGTGTCAATACATGTTCCCAGCTGCTCATTTATTCTAGCTGTGCCTACTATACCAGGTAAGGACCTGGAGCACCTTTTCCCTTTTGTGAATGTATGTGAAATTTGAGTGGAACTGATTTGTAGTAGAAACAGAGTGCGTTTGTAGTGTGCTGTGGTTTGTGACACTCTGAGGTTTCCTGGGTGTTTGTTGCAAGAGACAGACATTGCACTACTGCAGCAAGTGGTGGTGTCCTTTTGTAGTATTTCCTACGCAGAAGAACACTCATGCCTCAGTGAACACAATCCTGTTGTGGTTTTGCTTGTTGGAAATAACTATGTTCATGGACGTGTAAAACTGAATATCTGGAATACAGTAGAAAATTGTCTTTTTATGGTAAAACTTGGTGCTGAAATCTCAGGAATTCCACGTGAGAACTTTTGTGAGGATTTACCGGTTTGAGTTGGGAAGTGTTATAACTTCGGAGCGGGTTTTATTTAGATTTTATTTGTATGTAAAAGTGGTGTCACAATTAAATTCCTGTTTTTTTAAACACGCGTTACCTACACTGAAGCTCCATAAGGGAACATGAATAATCCGTTTAGTGGCACTGCAGTCTGTTTTCGTAGCAAGGATGCCTTAGGTAGCATAAGTCCCATAAGTCAAAGTAATTATTTGGAGACATGGGAATAAAGCTCCTCCCAATGGAGTAGGTGTGGGGTTTGTTTGTCTTAAACGTGTTTGTGGTTATGTGTTGGGGGACGTGCTACTCTTGGTAAGCTAATCTTAGTAGCAGGGCTTGGTGGGAGTAGAGAAGCGATATGTCATCACCCTGAAATAAAATGTTCTCAGGTTGGCTTTTTAAAAACAAATGGATTGATTTGTAATTTCCAAGTACTAATAATATTTGAGTCAAAAGAACAATACCAGATTTTATTCTCTCCACTGATTTTGCTGGGCTTGGGCATCTTGTGCCTGACCCGCTTCCTGCCTAGCTGTGCACGTGCTCTTACCTGGGAGGTTTCATACCGAAGATTTCAAAGGTCCAGAAAGATTTACACGGAAGATAATACTGTCGATACTGACTTAGCTGCAAACATTGTTGATAACTGCACACGTTAGTTCTCTTATTTTCCTTCTTTCCCTGTCAATTCAAAGATAGATTTGAAGCTCTGAAGTACATACTTCTTTGCTAGACACTGTGTTGAATAATCTAAGATTCCAGACTAAGATTCTGGGCTGATGATTCATCAGGTGCAGTCTATAATTCCTGTTTTTTCATGAACGTTACATACGTAATATTTTTCATGTCAGTTATTGTGCCTCATGATAACTTGCTCTTCACAAATCCAGAAAACTACCTGAATATGCTACACTCTCCAGAAGTTGCTTTCTTATTATCTTTAACTGCTTTGTGAAGAAAATTTAGTGAACTGTTTGTTTGTGACAAACACTGCAAATATTTTGTTTGTTCAAGTGCTCAGAGTTTTTAAAGTAGTAAGCTTGAGCAATAATTAGGGATGGATTTTTGCCACTTCACAACAGGGTTCAGGCATCACACTCAAGTCTGACTCAGCAGCTTTTGCTGATGGAGGAGGAAAAAAGGGAGATACTTTGTGTAGGTGTGTACGTGAAGTTATTGAAGTATTGCTTGAAAGCTGATTTTCCTCAGAAAACAATGACTGGAAAGGTGACGTGCATTCTCGCCCACCCATAGCTCCCCAAATTCTTCGGAACAGGAAAGTCTGTGTTATTGCAGTGCTTTTTCTTTCAGGACTTTTGGCAACCTACCTTATAACGCTCTACACTTGAGCAGAGTTAAGGGCTGTGTTGGCTTTCCTGGACTCTCTAATTATGGTATATGCATTGATAATATATACACTTTTCCTACAGAATTTACAGACCACATCCAATACTTAATGAGGCCAGGAGGAAACCTTCCCCATATTTGAGTAGGCTTCAGATCTTGCCCTAAAATGCTGGGCAAGGACAACATGGTGCTTGTTTGATAACTTTAATGCCTTCAGACTCCAAAATAAACATGGCTGGTGTAAGACACTGTGGTCAGTCTAACGTGACATCCCACAGTTGCTTACCATGGTATGGACCAACATCTAGCATCAGCTGGAGTCTAGGAAGTGGGAAAAGGTTTTCCTGCCTTAGAAAATTATAGGTATTGCTCCAGGGCTATGCCTTCTGTTTGTAGTCTGTGGTCAACGGCAGAACTTGCTTCGCCTTCTCAGAACAACCCAGAGGGAAAGAAGCTGTGGAGCAAAGAAAATTTTCTTTAAAATTGATTTATGTGTAACCATAAACATCTTGATTTTTTTTTGAGTAAGAAATATATCATCATGCCTGCATTAAATCAGTAAGAGATGAAATCCACTGGCCCAGCCTTGGGAACGTTTGTTTTCCTGCACTAGTAATTAACTGCAAACAACATAACTAGTTGTGTTGAGTGAAAACTGCTTTTGTCAGCAATTAAATCAGCCTCCCCATCTGCAGGTTTATCGATTTTGGAACAATTGTATTGCATTCTAGAGAAAATAAGAGCTTTCAAAACCATTCAGTGGTCATTTAAGGTTACTCTCCTTTCTGTCCCACAGGTACTCTGCGTCTGCATGTTGACGACCATCCTAGGATGTATATTTGGCCTGAAGCCTAGCTGTTCAAAAGATGGTAATTTATCCCTTTTATTTAGTAATATTTCTAAGGCAATCCTTTTTGGTTCCTTTTTGTAAACTAACTTATATCAGGATGCCACCCTTTCTTGCTGCAGGAGGAGTATTGGATGTGTTGCCTGAAGCAGTTTCAATTAGAGGGGAATGAAAGCTCTGGGAAATAAACCTCAGGTGTACTCGGTACTTGTGTGTTCTCACTTGAGAGGTAAACTGATCCTGGCACTCAGTGTCAGGTCAGGTGGCTTCTGTGTATCCCAGCTATCACTGTGGTGATGTCACATGGCTGGCTTTTCGCAGTTCACTATGAAAAAAAAAAACCACCCAACAATTTCTATTTCATGTTGTCCTGGAACATTTGGTTTTCATCTTTTCCAGTCAATTATGGGGGGAAAAAAAGTTGTTTTTTTACTGGTTAGAATTGTAGTCTGAAATGTTCCTTGTGGAATTCCTCTGGCTGTTTTCTGTCCTGAAAACTGTGTGGTTTTTAATGGTGAAATTTCTTCAGGTGCAAGGTTGTGAAAGATATTTTAAGAAATCAAGCTTCACTTTGGGAACAACTACGGAATAATTTCAGAGCTGATCTGTTTAACAAACAATCTTACAATGATTTGTAACTTAAATTCAATTTCCCTCTAGAATCTGTTTTATTACAGCTCTGCAGTATTGGCTCATCTCATTTCCCTAGTGTATCACACCTCAAGATTCCTGAAGAGGAGCCAAATGATAAAGGATTTACCATACTCCCTCTTGGTGATTGCACAGGATGTCTAGTGGGAGAACTTTTTATGTTAAAACTGATCAAAAATTAAGCAGTGAGCTGTCAAGTTCATGTCTCCTGTGTCTAGTTTGGAACAGCCCTTCCTATGTCTTGAGTTACCTTAACCGTGGTTCAGC
>NW_010392616.1:11848-17066 GCF_000710305.1 Buceros rhinoceros silvestris
TAGGGAAAGTGGAGCATTCAGACATGAACGAAGCTTGGTGTTCTCTGCAAAACCATTTCACCATTTAGGGCACCTTTAAAAACCAGGTGCAGATTTCCTGCAGCAGAGATCTTGCATGTTCTGAATGACTGTGCTGGTATCTCCTGGTGGTGCAGAAAGGCAGGGGCAGTCACAACTGGAATTGTAGTCTTTTGTTCCACTTGTTTCTGCCAATAATGAAACACCATGTTCCTGCTAAAAGAGAACAGAATCCTTTGTTCAATGTGATGAAAAAACTGTTTTTGTTCTATAAGAGAAAATAAACATTGAGGTAGATCAAGACTTTGCTTTTCCTTTGGCTGTCTCTGGTTTTGCAGCCACCCTGTAAGTCGTGGAATGACCAGCTGGGTCGTTTTCTTGCTGACCTTATTTACTTCATTTGCATGTCGACTGATTTGGGCTCAGCCCCTGACATCTAACACTGTCCAATATTACAGTGAAAACCTGCAAAGGTCGTTGCTTTGAAAGGACCTTTGGAAGCTGCCGTTGTGATAGAGATTGTGTCAAGCTTGGAAACTGCTGCTTAGATTACCAGGAAATGTGTATACAGCCAGGTAAGGATGGACACAACCGCCCTAGTCTGTGCCGTGGGACAGCTCTGCGCCTGTGAGTCCTGCTGTGGTCAGGTGGCCGTAATCCCTGGCTTCGTTCGGGTGGGCTGCGAGCACAAAGCGGGGGCTGATGGCCAGCGGGGTGGTGGTTCTGAGGCCAGTGGTCTCCCCCTCTTTGCGCTCCCTCCAGCGCATCCCCAGGCAGAGTTGTGGGGGTGATGGCGGCGCTGGGGACTCCTGTGGAAACAGCAGGGCTCTGGTACAGCTGCTGTTGCACACAAATAAAGCTTGTGTTTCTCCCAGCTGGGCTATACAGGAGCTGACAGAGCAGTAGACTGGTTTTTCCCATAGCTCCTGTGGGGGCCTGTGCTGCTGCCCTCCCCCTTGGAAGGAGGAGGAACAACTGCAACTCGGTCTCAGCCAGCCTTTTGTTCGCTGCCTGGGGGTGAGAGAACAGTGACCCCCATTGTCTCTGGTGTCAGGGGTAACTCCTACATTGTCAGGCATGCCAGGAATAAGAGTGCATTCTGCACGTCAGATCTTTCTGTCATCTGCATGAAAAAGGGGAAGGAGAGAGCAGCTCTGCAAAAGCTGTGTCTCTCTTTACCCAGCTGCTCAGGCCCTCTGCTCTGTTACTTCCCAGCCTGTGTGTGAAGCAAGGGGCATGTGCTTGCCTTCGGGACAAGGCAGGATGGCAAAACAGATTGCACGGGTGGAGAAGGATTGCAAAGTGAGAAGTGGTTCTTGAAATTTCGACATTTTTCTCTAATTCAGTTGCTACACAGCATTCTTTTCAGTTAACTATTTTACGTCTCTCTCCTTCATTTGCATTTGTAAAAGTTATCAATATAGTTCAATATCAATATAGTCTCACTCTGCAATTAAATACCAGTGTTGACTTTTAAAACCAAGTTATTAAACTGACCTCTGATCCCTCCTTCAACTGACTGTTATTGAAAGGGCCTCTAAATTGCATAAAGCTTTTTCGCTTACAGAATAGTTGCATGGGATTTACTCTCCTCTTTGTTTCACGACACCAGTTTAAAGGATCCTTTAAAAATACACTGGAGAGTCTCTTAGCACTACGAATGGGAATTCATTGCTTGGTGTGGTTTTTTTTTTAAATTAATTAGCATTAACATCAGTGGAGAATCAAATTCTGATTTCAAAATAGTATCACGTAACTAGAACCATGACAGATGCTTTTACTTCTCACAGAAGTAAAGGTCTGCTGACATTGGGCAATGCTGAATTTCAGTAACTCCAAAGTGAGATTAACCTCCAGCAAATGCATGTAGGGATTTCTAATCACTAGTCATGTATGACGACTGACTACCGTCTGCTCAAACATGTAGATCTGGCTTCCACGTCTCTGTTAAGGCCTTTACTTAAGTATTCACTCAGTAAATCCATTTGTGTTTATCCTCATTGACTGCAGAGGATCTACTTGCATTTACAACTGATAACAAAATGATCATCTTCAAATGATATGATGGTTCGGAATATTCTGTTCAGAAAAATCACGACGATTCAAGAGAAAAGAAACCCCTCTGCTAGAACCAGCAGTGAAGCTGAAGTCAGTAGATTTTCCTGTGAGCTTGTGTATGTAGTCTCGAGTAGTGGCAGAGTGATGCTTGTGCCTAGGAGGTGCTGAAAGAAGCTGAAGCACCTGATGGTGGCTGGTAAAATCCGTTGTGACGTCAGTGCAAGTGAGAATAATTTAGTGCTGCTCAGTGTTTCCTAGGCATTCCCAACTGACCCAAGTTTGCAGTTTTTCTGGGGGAGTTGTTCGGGAACTCCTTTGTAGTGTGCAAGTTCACCTGCATGAATTACCCCACTGAGGGAGGTCTGTAAAAGTGTGTCTTTCTGACCTGGGACAGTTACAGCCACGTGCTGCGTAACTGTGTTCACGTGGCTGTGCACCTGGATTCTTTAGCCCTGGGTGTTTCTGTTTTCCAAACTGCCAAACCTTGTGGTGGTGTTCATGCGTGAGGTACCTCAGGACTGATTTTCAGCGAGTGCCCATGTGAGACAGAACTTAACCCTCAGTTTATTAATTCTGCACTAGCACTGGTATTAATTCGTGTGCTGTGCTTCCCTCTCATCTGTTTTTTAGCTCACATATGGACCTGCAATAAATTCCGGTGTGGAGAGAAGAGGCGACCAGAATATCATTGTTCCTGTTCAGATGACTGTGTGGAAAATAAAGATTGCTGTGTCAATTACCATGCTCTTTGTAAAGGTAAATAGCCTCCCCACGTTCCTACAGTCTCTCATATGTACCTGTGTTTATTATGTCCTTGTTCCTTTCATATATAACTTTAAAAGCATCTGGTTATTGATAAAGGCAAGATTTTTTTCATCTAAGAATGTACTGTCTTAAATTGCACTCATTTGTTTTAAGGAGAGGCAAGCTGGGTTGAAGACGATTGTGAGGACATTACTGAACCTCAGTGTCCAAAAGGGTGAGGATATTGTATATTTGCATAGCTCTGCTCTTTGCTTATGTTTCATTTTTGAGGTTCTTTTCCCTGCCATGCCTTCCTGGGACCTGCTGGCCTGTCTTATCCCTGGCAAGAGCAGCTGGCAGCCAGGGAAGGACACTTGCTCAGCCAGTGTTTGGCAGTGCTTACTAACAGATCAGGTTGCTTTGACCCAGCACTTGCTTGACATGTGAGACTTGTCTGTTCCTGAGCCCTGCTGTCTCTCGCAGATACGTGTGCTCTGGGCAGCTCTGCCCTGTGCCAGCCTTGTTATTGTCTTACTTGTGCTCCAATACCTGCTGTCGCAAATATTTTGGGACCCATCCAGTGATCTCCAGCTCTTAAGGCTGCCTCCCTCTCCAGTCACTTCTAAAGACCTTTCCCCTTCCTTGCCCGTTCCAGCTGCATGCTGCAGATCACCATCCCAATTTCGGCAGCAGTGGGACAGCGTTATTCGCAAGCTGTCTGAACTACTTTCAGAGGTGCCATGGAATCCTTGTATTGTCTGGCTCAGCTCCACACTGGGCCCACTCCTGCAAGTTGCGTGTACACTGTGTGAGGAATGACTCATGTAGCTGATGGCATCATCACTTGGGCTCAAATAGTCCAGCAAAGCTCCCAGCCAGGAAAAAAGCCTTCATTTCTTTCCCAGCCACAGTAAAAAGCCGTTTTTACTGTAGGATCTTCACATTAACTTTAAAACTAAAGCTGACTGCAAACTATGATGGTATGTGTAAGGTATTAACAGGAGTGACTTAAACAGCCTTGATTGAAAGGTTTCCACTTGAAAAGATACATCGCGGGGATGAGTTGAATTTAATTAAGTTTGTGTCAGAAAAGTGTCAAAATTGATTTTGATCAATTATAGGGTGCTGGGGGTATTTCCAGTAAAATAAAAACAAGTAATTTTGTTCTTATGTCCTAACTTTTTTGCATAGATTAAGATATGCTTTACTTATTCATAGGAGTTCTACTGCCAAGAAAAACACTTCCTTTTGGGATATTTTTATACCAAATGAGTACTTCTCATTCTGATTCTGAGCAATAACAGATGCTAACACTTCAGGACTCTGAAAATCGGAGCTCCTGTCCAGCCTGGAGTCCAAGTCCCCAGTGGGCCCCCACATAGAAGGGTGTTGACTAGGTGGTCCTGGGAGCTCTTGTCATTAAGTCCTAAGGTCGAGGGCTGTTCAGGACTGTGTGCTGGAAAGTGACTCTAAGATGCTGCTTTCTCCGATGGAAAATAAGGAAGTGTTACCCCCAAGGGCTGGATAAAAAAAAAAAACAAGAGCCTTGTGCGGCTCCACAGTCAAAGTTAAGGGTGTAAACACCGTAGAGCAACTCCAGTTGGTTAACTTGGTTCTTAGGGGTTTTTGTTTGTTATTTCTGTTCCAGTTGTGAAAGGGATTCATAGTAAACTACTAAAACTGATTTAAATCTGGCAAAACCAGAAATGTTGCAATAAAAGCCAGCCCAGGAAAGGGTGATGTGTGGTCAAAGTTGAATCAAATGGTGTTGACCAAAGGCTCATCTCAGACTATTAGCACACAAACCTCTCCCAAAACTCCCAACTCTGCCCAACCCACCTCTTCCTGTGGTGAGGTAGGCAGGGGTGCAGGTGACTATAACTCAGAGCTTATTTTGAAGCCTCAAGATATCAGTTCTGCTTCTGCGTATGTTAATGCAGCATCTTCATGGGTTCAGATTGATGGTGTTACTGCATTTTGCTTTTAGTTGGGTTAGCTCTTGTGCAGAACAGACAAAAGACAAAGAACTGTTCATTGAGGTGCTTAACCCGAGAAATACGACTGATTTCAGTGAGACTGATCCAATGCTTAAAGGACTCACCTATGTCTTTCCAAAACTAGGTTCTGTGTTATTTAATAGGACTATAAAGTTAATGGGCTATAAGATTTCAGGAGTGACTGAGTCCTTCCCACTGTTCTAGGACTGAAATAATACTCTGAGGATTCCAGCCTCCAGAAGCAGTTTGTCCTAGTGCTTGGCTAGATGGCTTTCCTGGTGTTTTAGTGGCTTTTGCTGTACTTTAAGCCTGTTTGTTCTGTCTTCACTGGGCTGGAAGTGCAGCTGATTCCTCTCCTCTGTGCAGATCTGTCTGTTTGAAGATTGCTGTTAGGCTTCCTG
>NW_010392616.1:17154-19535 GCF_000710305.1 Buceros rhinoceros silvestris
CCTGCTGAGGCTTTGTGTACATGTAGCAGAAAATAAAGCTTTTCTTCCTACACTTTATGGCTGTGTATAGGCAGTGGTGTGTGTGGGGGAAGGATAGGAAGTTTTCTGTGTAGTATGTTTAGCTTTTCTAGGGAACTTCCTTTTCTTTTCTCCTCTTTGTGGTCTAACTTGCCTGTGGTGAGGCAAGTCAGCCTGGCAGTGTGGTCTGCAGTTGTAGGTGCTTGATCCTCCAGGCTGGTGAACCTGCTGGACCACAGCAAGCCTGTGTTGCCTGCATTATGTTTCCATAGAGGCCAGTTTATAGGTGGGGATAGCTACCGCTGTGTTTCCTTCAGTGTAGAGTCAGGTTGTGACTGTGGTGTACATATTTATCCAAGAGCTGTGAAATACCCTTGTCAGACTGTTTGGACACAGCCAGCACAAATCACAAGCGGGGCCACAACCTGAGCCTCCCTGTTTTGCCTGCTCATAGTGGCGCAGTTCTGAAGCAGCAAGTGTAACCTTAGCTACTGACAGGAAAACGTCATGGAAATCACCGGTGTATCTCTAGAACTGAGCTCAGATCACTTTGTCTGGGGGGTTTATTGGAGCTGTTCCACAGAGAGTGAAGTTTAACCTGGTCTGTCAAGCTTTGCTTCCTGGAGCACAGGCAGATCACCTGCTGTGTGCATGTCGGCCAGTGGAGAGTGAGTGAAATGGCCAGTGTGCCGAGAGGGAGTGAGTGAAATGGCCAGTGTGCCGAGAGGGAGTGAGTGAAATGGCCAGTGTGCCGAGTTGTGGCAATGGTCCATTTTGCCGAGTTTAATTTTACATGCGTGAGGGGGGCAGTAGCTGGGTTTGCAGACAACCAAAACATGTACTTAACAGTTGGTTTACTTGTAAATGCCAAACCAGAAATGGTTGCATAAACTCCTTTTCTAAGGAGTCATTTTAAACTTGGTTTGGCTATTTTTTTGTTAGACTTTTTCGTTGGTTATTTTGGCCAGTCTTTGCCTCAAAGTTCCTATTTTATTGCAGGAAACTTTGCAGTGAAGACTCTTAGACCTTTTCATTGGAGGGACTCTGTTGGGGGTGGAGAAGGTATTGACAAAAGTTGCGGAGATCAGAATCTGTGGTGCAAAAAATACTTGCAGTATGGGCAAAGGTAGTACATGAAGTTTCCCTGCTCTGTTCTGCCATCTTGCTCTAAGGAGCATTCATTCCTCGTTTCCAACTGACTGCCCCATGAAGATTTTCAAAAGATGGTGTTAAACATACCCTATAAATGAAAACCAGGCGTCAGACACATGTTCCGTCCTGTCTGGGGCATAGGCTGGGCTGTGTCGTGGTTCTGACCAAGGAAATCCTTTCAGCTGAAGTATTGCCCAAATACCCTAAGAAAAGTTTGATCAACGTGTTTTGGTTTAATGTAACCATGTTTGTTTGACTGAAATAAGGCTTATAAATGTTTGACTTGTAAATGACTGTTTGGATTTTTTTGTGGGCCACAGTAGAGATACATAGCCCTCTGTGTTAATCAATAAAGCGGACATTTTGCATCTTCTGTATCAGAGTAAAGTGCATAAATGGACCCTTGACGGCAGAGGTCAAGTGCTAAATATCACAATAAGTTTCCACAGGCCACCTCACTAAAGAAACTGTCAGCACACTATAAATAATATTTGTATTCTCACTGTTTTATTTTGGGAAACTAAAGTGCAACAATTCTTTTGAAAGCATTTTCATACTACAATTTGTAAACGTTAAAAGGAGAAATGAGCTTGCAGCTGATATGTAAAACAAATTCAATTTTCATGTGAATCTGTATTTTCAGGGGTTGTTGCTGCACTGCTGTGATTTGTTTCTGCAGTCTCACATGTTCTTATATCTATAGGTCAAACAGGGTATTTTTTCTCCAGGGAAGAAGTTACTGATGACTGTTCCTGTCTGTGATGCAATGTTTTAAGTACTTAGAGTTGGAGAGAAATTGTTTGAACAGGGCTGAAGCTGGGAGCAAATCAAGGCTGGAAAACATAGGTCCTGTGGAGACTGGAGGGGAAGAATTTATTAATTCCTTGGAACTAGCAAAAATATTCTGAATTTATCTGAGTTCCAGGCAATAATACTGTCACAGCGTTCCAGTCACAGGGCCACGTATTTCCGTTTGGAGACTATTAGTACTTCTGGTACAGTCACCAAGTTCTTTGTGGTTAATAATCTTTAAGACGAAAGGAAAAATGTGTGGTGTAGTTGGGAATTTAACATAACCTGTACTACATTAGACTTTCTTTAGTTTTATGCACTGTATAAATGGTAAATTCCTTTTTTTAGCTAGATAACAAATTGTTCACTCTGCTCCTCAACAAAGGAAAGCCACAGCTTGACTCTGCCTCTTCTCTTTC
>NW_010392616.1:19663-19880 GCF_000710305.1 Buceros rhinoceros silvestris
TTCCCTGCCCTTACCTCGGGACAGGAGTTGAGGCTGTTGCTCCAGTGGGACTGATGTCAGGATAAGGACAAGCACACCAGATGGATTACACGAGCATCTTGGCTTGTTCTTTATGTGGGTGCTTGTGAAATCAGGCCTTGGCATGACTTCCCTGTGCATGCCCGACTGGACTGCTCAGCCTCTTTGGGCAGGGTAGCTGCACCAGCCACGAGCAGAG
>NW_010392616.1:19955-28762 GCF_000710305.1 Buceros rhinoceros silvestris
CCCGCCCTTTGGGGGGGGGGTCGCGCCCCCAGCCACGAGCAGAGAGGCTGGTAGGCTGACCTGCTCAGCACTGCGCCAGCCCGTAATGAACATCCCATGACTTGGGGGAAGCTTTCTTGAAGTGATAGGAAACTCTTTCTCAGAGTCTGTCTTTTAATAGCTCAATTTCTGTTTGTTCAGATTTACCAAGTCTCCAGTGTTACTGTTTTCATTGGATGGCTTCAGAGCAGAGTATTTGCAGACTTGGGGTGGACTTCTACCTGTCATGAGCAAATTACGTGAGTACTTTCATTGTCTAAGCAATACTGTGATAACTTAGCTGCATCTATGGATTTTTCAGGTATGTTTTCTCGTGAAAATTCTCACTTTTCTTCCATGGAAATTGAACTCGTTGCCCTAAATAACAACCATGCACAGACCTTGAAGTATGGGAAGCTGGAAGGACAAAGAGGGAAGGCAGGAGGAAAGGGCCCTTTGGATTTCCACTGAAACCTTAAATATTAAGTAGCCTGTGCTATATTTAGGAGGTGGACGCTTTTTGCTGTGAGCTTATTTTGTTACTGCAAAATACAAGTAGCCCAATCTTTTGCTCTGTGTGGCATATTGTCTCATTTAGGTGCAATGGCTTTGGAAAATGGAAAGCAAAGTAGAAAGCATTTGATTACACCTGAAAAGAAGATAGAGAAGGAAGAGTCTACAAACAGATCATATAGAAGGGCTGGTAGAAATGTGCTTAATCTGGGAAATCATTAACAGATATTCTCAGAAGAAATGAGAGCCTCATAAGTACATATTTTTTCTCCTAACTTCTGTAGTGTCTTAACTTCGTAGTGTCTAAGTAACTTTAGTTACTTTTCCTGTCTCTGTTTTGGCTGTGGTCTGTAAAGAACTGATGGCATTTCTTGTCTGAAAAATATACCAATCTTCTTGTCATTCATAAATTACTACCTGGGATAGCTGGTTTCAGTTTGACTAAAAATAAATTGGTAAAAATACTTGCTTTTTTGTACAGTGGTTGTTACAACTTGATCTGTTCCAGTGGATAACATTTACAGATTATTTGAGGTTTTTCGCTGTTTTGTCCTGTGTTAGAATAACTATTTCATTAGTTAAAATTTCAGCTGAAGACTTCTTGGGTGTGGTGAGAAGTTGGCCGTTACAAATGGTTGTAGCTCTGGCTGAGAGGCAAGGTAACAGTGCTGCAAAGCCTCTGTAGGATTTCCAGGCTGCAGCATCCATTTCCATGTATAAAGTTTCTTTGGTCTGGATAAGCTACAACTTCTCTTGTTCACTTTATTATAAACTTGTATTTCTCTTTCCGCTGAACCCATGATAAATTCTGACCACTAAGAAATACGAATATCATGGTATCTTTGAAGTCCCTTCCCTTCTCCAGAGCCATGAAGTTTTTGATGGCCAAAATGGACATTTTTAAAGGATTCTAAAACAATGTCTAATAATGTTTTAAACACAACAGAATAAGGAACAGTTTGAGGGGGAAATACTATTTTTGCATTGTGTCTACAGTTCTGCATTACTCCGGAGCATTTTGCTGTAATCTGATAGACTCTTGCAATATGATACACTGCAGGATCCACAGCTTTCTAGGCTCTCTTCCCCTCACAGTAAAGTGGTGGGTAAAAAGCTCAGATAAGGCAAGTTTTCTTCAGTAACAGAAAGAAGTCTAATAAATGAAAATTGGTGTCACTAGGGTGTATATATCACAGGATACTCGGAGAGCCCAGGGCTTCACATCCCCGTGTGCTTCATGTCCCACGTGTCTAGGTACTGAAAATGGTGGAAGCAGTAAAATTGTAAAGATAAACATTAAAAGCATAAAAACTGCTACAGTATGGTGCTGTCCAGGAAGGATAATTCCATTTTATCTTTTAGGTCTAACCCTTTGAGTAGGCAGGGAACAATAATGGCTAAATTGCTTGACTATTGCTGAAAACTTGTGGTGAATCCTTTTGAAGTTTCATATTCTCCATTTACAGAACAAAATACTGAAACAACAAACAGTTATTTGCATTAAGTAACTTATGAGACTGTTCGGTTCTCTGCTAAATTAAAACCATGCTAAATCCTAGTAAGACTGTATCTTATGTCACTTTTAGCAAGTTTTATTGCACACTCGCTCTGCTACCTGCAGAAGGGTTGTCAACTCAGCGTGGAGCTGAGGGGTTTCAGTGAACCTAGCAATAGCCATGACGTGTGTGTGCAGGCTTCAGAGAAGACATTTTCACATACTTTTATGCTGTGATACCATAATTTTAAAATCCTCTTTTTGTCCTAAAGAGAACTCTTGGTGAAAGTCCCAGCAAAATCCCCCAGGATTTTGGACAAAGTGTTTTAAGTTTCTTTCTTTTTAAAGTAATACAAAAATAACCCCAACCTCCCCACCAAAACCCAATGACTTCAGAAATCAGCCTCAACAGGAGACGTGGAAATGGTTGAAATTCATCATGTGTGGTGCAGCAGCAAAGAGTGTGAGTGGTGATGTTCCCCTCTCACATCTGCATTGTGAGGTATCCGAGTAACTTGAGAGGACTTGTTTTCCCAGGTTGGCTTCTTTAGCTCAGTTACCTCAAATTGATTATTTCAGCTGAGATCTAATCCAAGGCTCAAATCCACTGGGGTCAAAGTGCCTTGATGCAATGCTTTTTGTTACCAAATCTTTCATTTTTATTTTATTTATGTTATGTAATGACCTGGAAGGCCAGTGAAGACAGCTCAGTGGTGGCCTTCCTTATAGGGTAATTACTTTGGGCTCTTTAGCATCAGTTGAAGTGGGTTTTAATTATTTTTGAAGTCATTAACAAAGGCTTTTTTCTTTCTGAAAATTAGGGCCCATGGATTTACCTGTGGAAACTTAGGCACACAATTCAAGTAAAGTTTGCCTAAGTGCTTCTATGATTTTTATATCAAGATAAATAAAACTTTGAGATTCGTTCTAGAATAAGTAATTTTTATTAAAAAATAAAACAAAAAGGGGATTGGAAAAGAAATAGTGATTTGAGAGGCGACTGAGAGCACCGCTGTGCCAGGGGCCGTTTCATCTCTGGGAGCTCCTGGGGTGAAGGAGCTGGATGGTCTTGAGCTGCAGACTTGACTGCCCACACAGCAGGAGTAGGGCAGTTTTAGAGAGTGTGATTTCTTTAATTATCCTTATCTAGGCATGCTTTTCGTAAGGACTGTAGGTTTTGTGCGTGTGAGCACTGAAGTCAGTCATTAGGAATATATTTAGTCAGCTTGTAAACAAATGTGGGGAGGAAAAGTATTAATTGTAGAACTGTGAAGAATGAAAAATTTCCGGAAATATCTTTTGTTTTTCTTTTTTAAATAGGTATGTCTTTATGAGAGAAACTTGCAAGGGTTTTATTTCTGTAATTTTGCTGATTTTTTTCTTTCTTCCCTCTAGAGAAATGTGGAACATACACTTCCAGTATGAGACCAGTGTATCCTTCAAAAACCTTTCCCAATCATTACTCCATCGTCACAGTAAGAATTGCTGTATATTATGTTTCCACTCCTGAAGAGACTGTTCATTATCAACTTGTCTCCAAGGGATTAGCACAGTTCTTTGGATTGTTAAAATATTAGGATTTCCCTTCAGAACATGAAAACCTAAATATGATACTAATTTAGATGAACAGTTGTTGTATAACACTACAACCAAGTGGTCAGATTTAATCTGATTAAGTAATCCAATCCTTCCAAGACTAGCTGCAAGAATTCCCATGTAGGTGGAAGGTCCTATCACGTTAGAGCTCCTCATTTGTGTAAATATTTCCACTAAATTGCTTGGAGTATCATTGTCTTGGAGGGGGAGCAGCCTGACTCCTTTAAGCTGCTAGGAAGTCAGGCACAAGGAAGACTATGGAATGAAAGGAAGGGTTTGAATGTAACATTTATGTTGACTTTGTGATGGAATGTACCCAAACCTGGATAGGAGTGTCACGAAACTAATCTGGTAAATTTATCACCTCCTCCACATAGGAGGAAAAAATTGAAACAGAGGCTTTCAGCACTAAAACCAGGTTGGAATCCAGCAGATACTTCTTAGTTTCATCATGTCAGAACTAAAATTCAATTAAAAATTCAATAAAATTTAGATAAGGAGCTAAGAGGCATTAATCGTGCCCTGCAGCAATATGAGTGTCCCAAAATACATTACAGAGCTTTGTCTCAGCTCCCCATTCTTCTGGCTCTGGTGTTTGTTAGGGTTCTAATGGTGGTGTTATGTCCTTTAATGTCAGGAGGAGTTAATCTGCTCAAAGGGAAAGCACAAAGTCTGTTAGAAAACTAACAGCTGGTGCTTCTGAGCACTTCTTTCACTGCTGATTTCATGGTTCTCCCCAGCTAGAGATTTCACCTGCTGATACGCAATTCTCCTTTGAAATCCCCAGTTTTTGGTCATTTGATGGAGGTCCAGCATAGGTAATTGCTTCTGACTCTGTATGTATCTCACCAAGAAGCAACCAAATTGGAAGGTAGAGCTTGGTAGCAATGGTAGACGATGCTGTTGAAGTTGGGTTTTGAGGTATTGGTGGAGTAGAAGTCACATAGGTGATCCACTGGACATGTTTGTCTAAGGGACATCTGTTTGCGTAGCTGGAAGGTTCTTTTTCTTTATAACATTGCAACAAGGTATGCTGTCAATTACAGGGGCTGTATCCTGAATCTCATGGGATAATCGATAACAAGATGTATGACCCCAAAAGGAATGCATCCTTCACCCTTAAAAGTAAAGAGAAGTTTAATCCACAGTGGTACCAAGGGCAGCCTGTAAGTACGAATACACGGCGGAGAATGAACATCAGCCTATTATGTTACTTAATATCACTTGCAGGCATAGCTATGTTGAAAGAGTACAGAGGGTACTTCTAAGTCAGCCAAGAAGCATTACTCAGCACGGTTAGGAATCGCTTTACTAGAGCTGCAATATGACAAACAGTGCAACGGATTGTGTTTGAACTTAAATGGAATTTTCTCTAAGAGGAAAACCAGCTTAAAATAACTAGCTGGGATACCAGATTTTGTTCCTTTTTTACTGTGACGTGGGGTTGCAGTTAACTCTTCTGAAAAATTCAGACCAGTTAATTTTACTAATAAGCAATAGTAAATGTTTACGCTCTACCTGAATTACTACTACATGTAAAGATGCCAAGTGGTATGGGAAAGTTTGGGTGTGTGCTAGCCTGAAGAATAGCAAGGGAACAAATGCGACTAGTTAGTAACGTGGGAGGACCAATTGTTTAATGTAACTATTTTTCTGAGGAAAGAACACACAAGTGTAGACTTCATGGGCTATTGAGGAAGTAGTGTATGAGTTAGGCAGGAAAACCATGCAGAAGGCGGATAGAAATCTGCAAATCATGATATCACCAGTAGAATTGGAGAAGTTGACCCAAGTCTTGCTCCTGTGTTTCAGAGTATGTGGGGCATAGGTTCTCAGAACGTTCCCACCCCTTCTTGCGTCACTGTTCTTGAGACATTTCTCCTTCTTGGTGCTCAACTACCGTCTTACCATGGCTTTACTGCTCTGTCCATGGGAGCTAATGGCTTCTACTGCTGTCCTGGCTCCCCCTGGTGTAGCAGCAGAACTGAGGTGCATGGTGGCTCTAAGGAATCAGAATTACAGAATCATCTGGTTGGAAGAGACCTTTAAGATCACCGAGTCCAGCTGTTCACCCTGCACTGCCAATGAGGCTGCAAGGTGTATCAGGACTGCAGCTGGCGATGACGTGCGAGTTGGACTGTCCAGAGTGCTTCCGATGTGGCTGAAAGGTGTAGAGCTGGCGAGGGCAGTAGTGGATCTGGCAGTTCCTCAGCCAGTTCTGTGAGCTGCGCTAATGATGCCCGTTGTTCTTCTCCTCCAGATTTGGCTGACAGCTATGTACCAAGGTCTAAAGGCGGCTACATTTTTTTGGCCTGGGTCGGATGTAGCAGTTAATGGAACCTTTCCAAACCTGTATGAGAAGTACAATAGGTATGTAAACTCCTGTGTCTTGCATGAATATTTTACTTTAACTGTTGCAGTGGGACAGATGCCAGAGAAAGCGTAATTTTTTTCCTGTTCTTCTAAATAGTTGTACATGGCATGAAAAAAGGATAGGATCCAATTATACTTTCAGTATAATGTAGATTCTTCATGCAATCATTTCATCATTCTTCAGGAAATCATCATTTCCTTATAGGAAAGATGTGGAAAAATCAGCTTTCAGAGCAGCCAACTTTGAAGCTTTACTGCTTTTCTGTTTCTATTCTCTTGCTGTGTTTAGAGTCATCAGTCCAAACCTTTCACGCAAGAAATGGATCATGATACTGTCCATGAAAACTAAAGTTTTGCTGTTAGTAAATTCTATGGTAAAATGTTCCAATGTAAAATGATTTTCATTGCAAATGTTGAAAATATTTCGTGTTAAGGCAGTCATATTTTAGTCCATGATTGCTCTGTTCATCACCATTTATTTAATCTCAAATCCCACTCCAGAAATCAGGCTGATCATTTCTATCATCCTAGGATCTTCTTCTCTTCCTACACCCTTCATATAGCATGGACATTCTGATTCTTGATTTACTACCCACAGCTGCTCTTTTCTCTAGGAACTTGTACATGCTTACTTGAATTTGTGCTAAGTAGCTGAATTACTAACTTTGTGGGTGCCTCATCTTGTTACTGTGCTTGTTGTTGGTCTGCTTCAGTAATTGAGTAATTTAGTAAATAGAGAGCATCTGCTTTGACGTAGTACCAGAACTTGTATTCAGACTCTTTAAACACTTAAGAGCTGGGAGGCACAGGCGATTAGTGTAGGTAAACTTGCATCCTGCTAAATGGCCATTAACAGCATCCAGCTGGATTCAATTTTCAGCTCAAAGCTAAACAGTGACTAATTTTTTTAGTTTTTGGAAATACATGGTTGGTTGATCTTGTATTGTTCTGGTACAGCTCAATCCCCTTTGAAGAAAGGGTGGTCACTGTTCTTCGCTGGCTGCAGTTGCCTGAAGATGAAAGGTAGGTATACAACTGCAAATGTAACTTCCCATCCGAGCAATATGGCAATGGGGTGTTTAAAATAAAAATAATGTTTGCAAATACCTTTAGTGTTATGTGAACAATGCTTGCATTGAATGATATTTTAACATTCAAAGCAAAATATCAATTCAATGTTCTGTGACTGAAACCTTATTTTATTAATTCGCATTATATTGCTCCTTAATGTGTTCTTCCTCTGAATGACAGCGTTGTTTCCAATATTTGATAACCATTGTTGAAATATAATCTCTTCAAACTGTCTCTACCTGTATGTAAAATATTACATTTTTGGTACTGTTTGATATAGACCACACTTTTACACTCTGTATTTAGAAGAACCAGATTCCTCGGGCCATAAGTTTGGACCAGTAAGCAGTGGAGTAAGTAGTTTTATAGTTTCTTATATTTTTTCTCAAATTTGAAGCTTTGCTCTGACTCTAATAACTTTAATAATTCATGTTAGATTAACCACAACGGTGCTCAGTATGCTTATTAAAAAATTGTGAATTGACAGTCCATCTGTAATTAACATTTGACACAAAGTATGTAACAAACAGTCTGCTTAGTCTAATGATTATATTCTTCATTTCAATACCTTTGAAATTGCCAAGGAATGTTTGGATATGTCTTGTATATTGTTTTATCTGCTCCTACTAATTCTTCACATTGATTTTAGTGGTGGGGGAGAGGGAAAAGAAAGCTTGTATAATTTCAATTTAGCAAGAACAGATTTCTTAAAGCAATGGTCCAAGGTTTGGTGGTTAAATATTCGTGTTATAATTGTCATTCACTTCCCCCAGTCTCTGTACAAAGGTTAGTTGAATATTGGTCTTACCTCCCTGTAGTTAAGTTTTATGCCCTCTCAGAAGGAGGGTGATGGAAGGGAAGCTCACGCCATCACAGTGCCCAGTGAAGCAGCAGACAACTAACTGGATCAGCAGTATGAGGAATGGGTTTAAATTGGTTATCCTTTCCTGTGGATCTCAGGAATGTGCACCTCAGGGCCTTTCTCTCCAGAGCAGTCTTCTCAGGAGCATCTCATCTTGGTGCACACAAAGCAAGACAGCTTATACAAGTAGTTCAGTGAGAGTGGCTTGAGTTGAAAATAGACTTGTTCGCTTAGCAAGTACCTAGTGCTGTACCTGTGCACATGAGCTTGAACACCAGACCCCTGATCACACCCAGTGCTAGACTGGTAGCTCATTCTTTAGTTTGAAGGGACTGAAAAAGCCAGTTTGCTCTAAGACTCATCTCCATTCACAATTTCAAGGACAGTTTGCCCCAGGGTCTCTCCCAAGAGGGATTTTGAGGAAGAGTGCTGCAGGCTTTGCTTCCTCTACTCACTTCAGCGCTCTGGTATTCTCCTGTCAGCATCTGCACCCGTAGGCGTTCCCCGTTGCCCTCGGTTGAGTCCCTAGTAATGCAACAAACATCCTCAATTTAATACTTCAAACTGACCCTCAGTGGCTGTAATCTGCAGTGTGTTGGTTTGGTGGGGTGGGGTTTTTAAATGTCTTCAACTGAAATATCACATAAAAATGTGTAGCTGTCTCTAAGTACGGCGTGGGGCCCTGAAGAAGATTTGGGCCGGGAGCTGTGTAAGTGTAGGCATAGCCAGTCCTCTGTAGCTGGAGGTAGCCCTGAGCCGTGCAGGTTCCAGGCAGTGCACAGGCTCCGGTTTTTACTGAGCAGCACAGGTGTGCCTGTGGTGAACCAGTCCGCTCGCAGCACAGATAAGGACTAGGCATCTAAAGGGCCTCCGACCAAG